>NC_088338.1:22405000-22630000 GCF_036884655.1 Musa acuminata AAA Group
ATACTTATGGAGTCCTTTCATGGTGACAATTCAAAGAAGGACTGCTGATCCGCTCCAGACCATCCGATTACGAGAATATTGACGGACAACTAGCAAAGATCCGATAAACCTCTACCATTCAGGAGTATCAAACCAAGTTTGAAAGGTTATCTAATCAAACTCATGATTGGTCTCAAAAATAGCTATTGAGGACCTTAATTGAGGGCTTGAAACCGGAGATCCGAGGAGAAGTTAAAGCGCGACAACCGTATACGCTTATGGCAGCCATCTCTTTCGCATGACATCAAGAGGAGCAATTGAACCATGAAGCTCGGAGGACTAGGGTCGCTCCTCAACCAGTAATATTGAAGCCCTCAGCCCCCCCTACTATCGACCAAGTCCCTACACTAAAGAGGTTAACAAGAGAAGAGCTTCGGGAGCGATATGCGAAGGAGTTATGTTGGCATTGTGACGAGCCGTGGAGCTGTGAGCATCGCTGTAGTAAAGGTGGACTTCTTATGATTGAACCGATATAAGAAGAGGTCTTTGAACATCCAGAAGAGAGCCTTGAACATGAAAAAGAAGATGCAAAAGAAGAGCCACAACCGACCGAAGTTACAGTACATACACTAGTTGGCTACTCAAACCCGCAAACGATGAAAGTTGGAGGCCTTCTCAAACAACAACCGATCACTATTCTCATCAACACAGGCAGCACTAGTAACTTCCTAAACAGTAAGGTTGCTATCCATATGAACTTACCTATTGATAATTGCAGCAGGTTTGTCGTTAAGGTCGCCAACGGATGGATTTTGAAGTGTGATCATAGGTGCCCGCAGGTGAAACTGTTGCTGTAGGACCAAGAGATAATTGCAGATTTCTTCCTCCTCCCTCTTGATGATCATGAGGCCATACTCAGAATTAAATGGTTGATGACATTAGGTGATATTTCTTGAAATTTTATGCAACTATTTATAAAATTTTACAATAAGGAGAAACAGGTGATACTGCATAGGAAACGTGAGGGCGACGTAACAATGATTTGCACACAACAAATGGATAAGGTTATGCATAAAGCATGCAGGAACTTTTTGGTACAACTTGAGTAGCAAATTAAACGAGAGCCAATAGAATTTGAAGATCCAAACCTATTTCCTTTGCTTGCTGAATTTTTAGATATATTTGACGAGCCGCACAACCTACCTCTTACTCATCGGCATGATCATTGTATAATGATTTTTCCAGTAAAATCTCCAGCAAATACTCAGCCATATCAGTATCCACATCTCCAGAAGGATGAAATAGAAAGGATTTTAAAAGAGATGCTTAAAACATGAGTTATTCGGCCTAGTTGCAACCTCTACTTTTCACCGGTGCTACTTGTACGTAAGAAGGACGGAACATGGCGAATATGCGTTGATTACGGAGCTCTCAATGGCATAACCATCAAGGATAAATACCCTATTCTAGTAGTAGATAAATTACTAGATGAAAGGGAGCACAAATCTTCACTAAGCTAGACCTTCGATCTGGGTATTATCAAATACGAGTTTATGAAGAAGTCATACCGAAAACCGCCTTTCGAGCACACAACGGCCACTACAAATTTTTACTTTCTTCAAAAAAAGGTGAAATATCTTGGGCATATCATATCAGAGGAAGGTGTGACGGTGGACGCCTTCAAAATTGAAGCAATACAAAACTGGCCTACCTCGAGGAACATAAAATTGCTACATGGCTTTTTGGGTTTAACAAGCTACTACCGTAAGTTCATGAAAAACTATGGAAAGATCAGTGCACCACTTACTTTCTTACTAGAAAAAGATATCTTCCAATGGTCGGACAGAGCCTCCACTGCCTTCGACAAACTTAAGGCAGCCATAACGACGACGCCGGTGCTAGCGCTACCAGATTTCAACCGACCCTTCATCATTAAGGCCGATGCATCTGGAGACAGAATAGGAGACGTTCTCATGCAAGATGGTCGACCACTCACATACATTAGCAAGACATTGTCTCCCCCCTATCAAAACATGTTAACATATGATAAGGAGATGCTCGCCATTGTGCACGCAGCAATGAGGTGGAGATCGTACTTGATCAGGCGATACTTTCAAATCAAGACCGACCATAAAAGCCTAAAATATCTCTTGGAGCAGAAGATATCTTCCCCCGAGCAGCAAAAATGGGTAACAAAACTTCTTGGATTTGATTATGAAATAACTTACAAAAGGTGGAAAGAGAATGTTATTGCAGATGCGCTTTCGCAACTACCTGAGCAAGCTGAATTTTCGGTCATTTTACTTCCAGCCAGTGACTTCCTTGAGGATATTAAGATGGAATGGTAGGAAGATTCAGAGACTAGTAAGATTATAAAAAAATTGGAGGAAGCACCAAGCTCCATGGCTCATTACAATTGGGACTCAAAAGAATTACACTATAAGGGTACTAAATTGAAAAGGAGTACGGCATATCACCCATAAATCAACGGCCAGACAAAAGTTGTAAATAGGTGCTTGGAGACAGCCCAAAGCCACCCACGAAATATGACCATCCGAGGGGAACTCCAGACCCAGCCAAGTGCTATTATTGATCGACGGATCGTGACTCGACGACGACGACCCACTACTAAAGTGCTAATGCAGTGGGTGAACCTACCAACAGAAGATGCCACTTGGGAGAACTATGACGACTTGAAGATCAAATTCTCAAAATTCATGAATCGTCAGCCTCGAGGACAAGGCTGATTTGAAGAGGGCGGGTCTGTTAGGACTCTAGCTAGGAGAGTCCTAATTGAGAGGGACATTCATATAAAACCTACCTAATCCGACCCCTATTAAAGAGGTGAAGAGGTCGGCTAGGGTTAGGAGGTTGTTTCTTAGAGATGAATTAGGAGTTGTAAAGAAATAGGAGTCTTAAGTAGAAGTCTTATTAGGAGTTGGTTAGAAGTAGGAGTCCTATTAGGAGTTAGGGTTTAGAAACCCTATAAATAGCCATGTATTCCTCCTCTTTTGATATGCAATAGATGAATCTTTTCTGCAACCTTTAAGCAGCAACTTGGAGGGAGGAACCCCTATAGAGTTCCAAGGAAGCCGATCCTCTAACGATATCAACCCCAAGTTTAGAATCTGCAAGGGTTCTAACACATTCGTACCATATTACTTGATCTTTCATGGGTTCAAATTTAGTTTTAGTGTCATTTTTAAATTTATTCCTTCTTATGAATTTTTTAAATTTTCTTGTTAAAAGTGTCAAGTCTTCATCAAGGTCCTTATCACTTGAGATTTCTTTCAAGTGGTCTTCTTAAGTTCTTAGTGTCATATCCTTCTTGTTTTTTGGAAGGGTGTCCTCAAGCTCTTCATGAGCTCTACAAGTCATCTTATAGGTCATTAGTGACCAAATTAGTTCTTCGAAAGGAAAATTATTTAAATATTTAGTCTCTTGAATGACAGTGACTTTAGGGTCCCAACTCTTTGGAAGGGATTTTAAAACTTTATTAACGAGTTCAAAATCCAAGAAACCTTTACCAAGTCCTTTTAGACCATTGACGACATCCGTAAATCGGGTATACATGTCTCTAATGGTCTCACTCAGTTTCATCCGAAATAACTCATAAGTTTGCATTAAAAGATTGATTTTCGACTCCTTCACTCTACTAGTGCTTTCATGAGTCACTTCGAGTGTGTGCCAAATATCAAAAGTCATTTCACAAATCTACACTCAATTAAACTCGTTTTTATCTAATGCACAAAACAAGGCATTCATATCCTTGGCATTTAAAGTAAAAGTCTTCTTCTCCAACTCCTTCCAATAGTTCATTAAAAGAGAAGACTTTTGAAAACAGTTTTTGACAATGTTCCAAATCTCAAAATCCATTGAAATTAGGAAGATCCTCATTCTAGTCTTCCAATATGTGTAATCCATCCCATTGAACATCGGCGGACGTGTAATTCAATGACCCTCTTGGTTGTCGACAAATGTCATCTCTCTTGGGTTTTAAACCTAATGAGAGTGAACCTTGCTCTAATACTAATTGTTAGGATCAAGAGCGGCACTAAGGGGGGGGGGGGGGGGGGGGGTGAATTAGTGCAGTAGAAAATTTTTGCGATTTCAAAAGTCTACGTTTCGATTAGAACTGATTCCGACAAAAATCGTTTCGTAAATAGTTTAACTTGAAAGCATATATGAGTGTAGAGAAGGTAGTAAGAAGGTAGTGTAGCTTACAGTAATGAAACTTGCACAAATTGAAAAGCAAACCAGAATTTAGAGTTGTTCAGCCTTTATGACCTACATCCACTTTCGGATTCCTCCTCCATTAAGGTCACCTGCGTCCACTAAAGGCCTTCCTTCAATAGGCGAAGACAAACCACCTCTTACAGCACTTTCCCCTTTTCACGGGTTTAGGAAAGAACCCTTCCAAGTCTCACACCTCTCTAGAATGATCTCAAAACTTAGAAAGAGAAGAGGAGAACTCTAGCACTTGTTAGAACACTTTTACACCCCAACAACTCAAGATTATCTTAATGCTTTTATGCTCCTTCATGTAGAAAAGGATGAGGTTTTTATAGGCCCCAATGGCTTCAAAAATGATGTCAAAAATTGTCTAACCCTGGATTTTCGGGGTCCTGGTGGTGCCACTGCCATTACTGGGCAGTACCATTGCTTGACACCTGACACTAGGCGGTACTATCGCTCAGTCTAGGCAGTACCACCGCTTGACAGAGCTCGGAGACTGAGCTCTAGCGGTACCATCGCCAAACAGGGGCAATACCACTATTAGCAATAATAACTACTGGTGGTACCATCGCCCATACCACCTGGGGTGCTGCTTTCTAGGCGGTGCCACCGCTAGCCAGGAATTCAGCATCTTGGTTAGGCCTTAACTTCAGCCCAAACCAACCCAACTCGAGCCCAGTTGGCCCCTAACAGAGTTGATAGAATTACATCCCAAATCAACTCTAATTATTATTCTAACTACGATTAAGGCAAGCATAGTCTAGTACGTCGATTCTTCACTCAACGATCTTCTGGTGAACTCCCAACCAACTCTCAACTAGTCTTCCGGTATGCTTCCGGCAATCTCCCGACAAGCTTTTGGCAAGTCTTCCAACATGCTTCAGATGATCTCACGATGAACTCTCGGTGAGCTCCAAGTATATCGTCCGAGTCATCGACTCCAGCCCATCATTTGCTTTACACCTTACTGCTATTGTAGATGATTCTGCACACTTATCTCAACACAATTAAGCCCTGTTAAGGGCCTAGTTGACCCCTAATTGAGTTAGTGGGATTACCTCTCAATCCAAACTCAACTTAAGTTCTAACTACAATAATTAAGATACTTAACAAAGCATTCTTGTTCCGGTATGTCAAATGTTCTTCCGACGAGCTTCTGGTGACCTTCCGATAAACTTCTGGCGATCTCTCGACAATGTTTCGGCAGACTCTCGGTAAGCTCCTGGACTTTTCGACGATCTTCTTGGCAAATTTCGATAAGCTTCTTTGGCAAGCTCATAGACTTCTCAGTTAGTTCTAGTAGAACTTCCGATGAATGTTTGAACTTCCAATGAACTCTCGAACCCCCAACGAAGTCTTGATCTTGACTCCGATATAACATTTGCTTTATGTCTTACCGATATCATAGTTAATCCTGTACACTTTTCTCGACATATTGATTAGATCAAATAATTTATAATTGATTTAATCATCAAAATCTGAGATTCAACACAAAATATATGGAGGTCTAGTAAACTATAGTGATTGGTGAAAATTACTTTGATGTCTTTTAGGAATCTATGATGTCGGGGAAATTTGATCCTCTTGCTTCATCTTCTTTTGAGTAATTGAGTGAGATTAAAGTGTTGATTGGGGACATCAAATTAGAATAGACTAGGAATGGGGTAATTTAAGGAGCTTAGTCCTCCTAGTTTTAGTGGGGAGTATGATCCAATGGTAGCAAAACGATGGATGATGCAGATAGAGAAAATTTTTCACATCTAAAATTATCTTAATGATCAAAAGGTTTCTCTTGCTGCCTTTATGTTGAAAGGAGAGGCTGAGCACTAGTGAAGAATGATAAAAAAGATTTCTGAAGTCAAACACGAGCCAATCACATGGTAGGTATTCATAGAAGAGTTCAACGATAAATATTTCTCAGATTTCATTAGAGAGCATAAAGAATTAGAGTTTTTGAATCTTATTCAAGGAAGCTTGATGGTAGCAAAGTATGAAACTAAATTTACTAAACTCTCCAGATTTGCCACTCACCTCTTTAACAGGGATTGGCTAGGTAGGTTAACATGAATGCCCCTTGTTGAATCTCAGATTTTGATGATAAAGTCAATTATAATTTGTTTGATCTAATCTATATATTAAGAAAAGTGTGTAGGATTAACTATGATGGCAATAAGACTTGAAGCAGGTGTTGTGCCGGAGTCAAGATCAAGATCCCGTTGGGAGTTCGATAGTTCGTTGGAAGTTCGAACGTTCGTCGGAAGTTCTACGGGAACCAACCGAGAAGTCTAGAAGCTTGCCATAGAAGCTCATCGGAACTCGCTAAGAAGATCGTTGCAAATTCTAGGAGCTTGCTAGGAGTCCGCCGGAGCATTGCCGAGAGTTCGTCGAATGTTCGCCGGAAGTACGTCGGAAGCTCGTCGGAAGTGCGATTGATGCACCGGAACATGAATTGCAGTAATCATGTCTTAATTATCATAGTTAGAGTATAAATTAAGTTAGAATTGGGAGGTAATCCCACTAACTTAATTAGGGGCCAATTGGGCCCTAAGATGGGCTAGTTTGGGCCGGATTCAAGGCCTAACCAAGACCCAAAATTTTCGGCCGGCGGTGGCATCGCTTGGGAGACTCGGTCTCCCAGGAATTCTGGGTGGTGGTACCGCCGCCAGTAGCTATTGCTGGCAACAGTGGTACTGCCCTTGTTAGGCAGTGGTACTGCCAGAGCTCGATCTCCGAGCTCTATCAAGCGGTGGTACCACCCAGACTAAGCGGTAGTACCACCTAGTGTCAGGTGTCAGGCGGTAATACCGCCCAGTAATGGCGGTGGTATCGCTAGTACCCCGGAAATCCAAGATGAGACACTTCTTGACTCCATTTCTGAAAGTCATTGGGGTTTATAAATACCCCACCGTTTTCTGCATGAAAGGGTAACGAAATCTTGATATATTCTTGAGTCTTTGAAGTGTTAAAGAGTTGTAAAAGTGCTAGAGTTCTCCTCGTTCCTTTTTAAGTGTTGAGATCATTCAAGAGATGAGTGAAACTTGTAAGGGTTGTCTCCTAAACCCGACAAAAGGAGAAAAGCTGTAAAAGGTGGTTGGCCTTCGCCTATTGAAGGAAGGCCTCTAATGGACGCCGATGACCTCGTCAGACGAGGAAGCCGAAAGTGGATGTGGGTCACGTTGACCGAACCACTCTAAAACTCAATTTGTATTTACTTTGAGCAACTTTCTTTTATAGCAAACTGCCTCTCCTCCTTACTGTGCTTTAACTATGTCTACATACACTTTCACGTAAATATCTTCCAAGTTCGGCTTTAATCGTACAAAGACTTTATGAAACCGAGGCTTTTCATTTGTGTAATTTACATTGCTGTAAATCACCTTAGTCTTCTCTTGCACTTTCACGAAAGGTTTCGAGTTTAAATTCCTTCCGAAACCGATTGAATTGAAACCATTCTTGTTGGAATCGGTTTCAATCGAAATAAGTTTTTTGAAATAGCGAAAGTTTTTCGCTGCACTAATTCACCCCCCCTCTTACTGTTGCTCTTGATCCTAACACCCCTCTCAATTAGGAGTCTCCTAGCTAGAGTCCTAACACTAACATTTCTTGTGCAGATCAATTAATGAACTCATTCTCCAATGAGCACCTACATTGTATCCTTAGTGTCCCTACATGAGCAGTTGTGAGACCAACTACATCCATCATATGGACGGGTATACAGCACACCAGTCTATTTGGTTATCTCGATGTCCCTATAGAGTAACTATGATCGAGATTATTTAGGATCTGTGTTTAAAGGCGAATCAGTCTCGTTATAGTGATCTCATCACGATCTGATTCTCATTCCACAAATACTTAGACATCACAATATATTCATGCAATAGGCGTTAAATCTCATATTTTGATGATGAAACTGCTTGATATATATTTATGATTTAATCTGCGTTTTGAGTGACGTAGGATGCTTTGATCAGGATGAGATAATTAAAGCAGGAAAATCATGTTGTGCCGGAGGAACATGTCAGAAGATTGGACGTCGGGCCGGTGGATCGGTCGATGTATCGACAGAAGGCTTAGGGTCGTGGACTCGGGCATCGGGCCAAGAAGAGCGGGTATTGTGCCAAGGATATCGGAGTTGCGGAGCCAACTGGCCGATTGGGCAATAGGCCACAGGAAAGGACGATGCGTCGAAGAATCGGATGAAGCGTCGAGGGACCAATGACATTCCGGACAACTTGGTTAATTGCTTAGGATTAATTGTCTCGATCGAATTTTTGTTTACATGTGCAGGATTAACTACGATGAAAGTAAGACATGCAGCAGGAGTTGCGCCGGAGTCATGATAATGATCACGTTGGGAGTTCGAGAGCTCGACGGAAGTTCGGACAGTCGTCGGAGGTTCTGCGGGAACAAATCCGGGAAGTCCATAAGCTTGCCAAAGAAGCTCATCGGAACTCGCCAAGTGTATCATCGCAAGTCCAGGAGTTTGCCAGAAGTCCGCAGGAGAATCACCGAGGGTTTATCGGATAATCAACGGAAGTTCGTCGGAAACTCGTCGGAACAAGCGATTGACGCACCGGAGCAAGCTGCAGAAATTATCTTAGGATTTATCGTAGTTAGCATAATGATTAAGTTGGAAATGGGAGGCGATCCCATTAGCTTAATCTTGGGGCAATTGGGCCCCTAAAAAACCCAAATTGGGTCGAATGGATCTACCCATTCGGACCCTGATTGCTGTGAGAGGTGCAACCGCCCAAGCCAGGAGGTAGAACCGCTTGGGCTAAGTCTCCCAGGGAGACTGGGCGGTGCAACCGGCCTAGCCAGGAGGTAGCACCGCTTGGGCTCAGTCTCCGAGCGAGACTGGGTGGTGCAACCTCCCCTGACAGGAGGTAGCACCGCCTGAGCTCAGTCTTCGAGCTCTGGCAGGCGGTGCAACCGCCCAAGTCAGGAGGTGCAACCGTCGGTGACCTCGTCGGTAAGGAAGCCAAAAGTGGAGTAGGTCAAGATTGACCGAACCACTCTAAATCTCGGTTTGCATTTACTTTGAGCATTTTATCTTTACTGCAAACCTCCTAAATAGCTACTGCCTTCTACGCTTTTACGAACGAGTTTCTAAGTTCAGAGCTTTCTGAATCTGCGTTTAGACGTAAATCGGCTTTTTCATACGATAATTACATTTCAGTTTACGTTTACGTTTTGATTTCAATCATAACTGCAAACTGCCTTCTTCGCATTTATAAAACGTATCTCAAAGTTCAGTATCCTCAAAATTGGCATTTAGACGTAAACCGATTTTATCGTACTAACATCGCATTTCAGTTTGCGCTTGCATTCTGATTTTCATCATAAACTACAAACTGCCTTCGTAGATTTATTTTAACATCATCTCGCTTAATCTTAAGTTAAAGTAATCTTAGAATCGGCTTTTACATCGAAATCATTTTTATCAAACGAACGCAGCTTTCGATTTTAATAGTGAAATATTTCCGCTGCACTAATTCACCCCCCCCCCCTCTTAGTGCTCTTGATCCTAACAATTGGTATCAGAGCCCGATATTTCTCATTTCGGATTTACACCCGAGAGAAATTGCTCTTCATGGCTTTCAAGAGGGCTTATCGGTCTTTCGTCCACCGTTGTTTAACGGATTGGACTACACTTATTGGAAAACTCGAATGAGGGTTTTTTTGATTTCTATGAATTTGGATTTATGGAATATCATTGAAAACGGTTTTCAACTTCCCTCTAAACCGATGAACGAATGGTCGTATTTGGAGAAGAAGTATTTTTCTTTAAACGCAAAGGCTATGAATGCCTTATTTTGCGCTTTGGACAAAAATGAGTTCAATCGGATTTCTACGTGCGAAACGGCTTTTGACATTTGGCGAACACTTGAAATCACGCACGAGGGAACTAGTAGAGTCAAAGACTCGAAAGTTAACTTTTTATTGCATGATTTTGAGCTTTTTCGAATGCAACCAAGCGAGACTATAGGCGACATGGACACCCGTTTTACGGATGTCGTCAATAGTTTAAGAGCTCTTGGAAAATGTTTTTCGGATTTTGAACTCGTAAACAAGATTTTGCGTTCTCTTTCTAAGAAGTGGGATTCAAAAGTAACTACAATACAAGAAGCTAAAAACCTAAACAACTTACCACTTGAAGAACTAATTGGTTCGTTGATAACATATGAAATGGTGCACAATGCACATGATGAACATGTTGAACACAATCACCTTCCAAAGAACAGGAAGGATTTGGAACTCCGAACAAATGAATGCCACTTGAGCGATGACTCAAGTGATGAGGACAATGATGAACTTGAACTTCGAACACTAAATCTTAATAAGTTTATTAACCAAAAATCTAAAATAGATAATGAACTTTAACGAAGGAAGAGGCCAAAGAAGAGGAAAGCAACCAAGGATGAATCAAGAACTTCCAAAGGTGAAACGGCGAATTGGGCTTTGACGGGCTTCGACTACAAGGTAAGTAACTCAACTCTCTTGAATTATTTCAAAATTACATGATGCTCTTCATAAGACATTTTCTTTTTAATATAGAATTAATTTTCGTGAAAATTACATGTTGAAAAAAAAATATGATGAAAATGCAAAATTTATGATCCTGCTACTAGTTTTGAAAATAATCATGAAAAATATATATTTTATGATAAACAAACAAAATGATTTTGATTGAAAATATGAAATCATGCTTGATGATATAATGATGTTTTGATACCATGATTTTATTCTATGCATGAGATTTTAAAAATCGTGTTTATTGGTTTTATAATTATGGATGATGAATCTTGCGATTTTCGATTTTCACGGTAATGAAAGTGCCTTATTGATCTTTGTCATAATAAAACTTGCACTTTCGATTTTAAAACATGCTACATGTTTGGCATAGATGAAATAAAATCATATGAACTAAAACAACTAAAAAGAGAAAAGTATTTTTCTTGAAAATTTATTTTTCTCTACCATATTGACTTTTTCACTAAGAGATCAATAAAATTATCTATGCCGTTTCGAATCTCTTGAAAGTAATGTTGAGATTTTGATGATGTGTTCTTATTGAAATTTATTGAAATGAATCGTGATTTCTTGGAATTATAACTTGAGAATTCTTTTTATAAATCAAAATAACTTACTGTGATTCTTTCTTTTTGCTATTTGAGTTATCTAAAAAAGAATCTTAATATGTCTCTTAATATTCATAATTTGTCTACATGATTCGTAAATCTCATTACCAACTCTTCTTGATATTCCTTATGTGATGATATGAATACATGAAATATTCATTAATTTATTTTGATGTATGCAAATGAAAAGTTATGATCATGCATGGTAAGATATAATTTGATAAAATTGATACCATCATGATATGAAGCATTTATGATTTGCAATGATGCATGCAATACTTGAGCTTTTTAATTATGATGTGATGTATTGCATATGATGTAAATCATGATTTAAAATGCTATGAGTTGTTACTAAAATGATGTATGTTGATTTAATGTCATGAATACTCTAAATGATGAATGTTTGGTATCATGATCAAAATGTTGATAAATAGTTAAAAATTTAAGTATCATGTATGATATGCTCATAATATTGATTGATTTATTCAGTATCATGCATGAATGAAAAATAAGGTTTTTGAAATTATGCATGTTCGAATTTGAAAATATAATGATGCACAAATAAGATTGAAACCTTCCCTTGTCATGATTTAGAAATTAATGTAAAGGTTCTTCCCTTCTCTTTCCCAATGACATAAGGGGAGAAAGAGTTGCTAATGTGCATATCTCAAAGAGAAAATTGCTAGCTTTCGTGTCTTAAAATATTGAAATTTTTTTTTGCTAGCTTGTATATTGTAAACTTGCTATCGTACTATCATGATGATGAGCATGTCTTATCTTCATAGTTGTATTTGAAAAACTATGGCAAAAATATGTCCGAATGATTGAACTTATTAAAATTAATTTTCGGACTTTCTTGATTGAATGATCAAATCACTCGATTGGCATAATGATTTTACACAATTACATGTTGGAAATTATGTGCTTGAATACAAAACTTCCATGATAACAAGCATGCTTTACCTTCATGATTGTAATTGAATATCTATAGCAAAACCTTGTCCGAATGCAAGAAAGAGTCAAATTTCATTTTCGGATTCTCATGATCCTAACATATCTGGTTTACTCTCTTCCGAACTTAACAAGCATATGTCATATCAAGTTTAATTCATATCATTAATTTTTGACATATGGAATCAATCAGCAAATACATCTCTTATACACTTATCATGTGAACAATATTTTGTTTTGAGAAATGGATTTGATGAAATGATTCCTGCTTATAAATTCCTTCTTGAAAAAGGAAGTCATTTTTACGTACAAGATTTGATACACATCTTGATACTTGTAAAAATGAAGCGTGCTTTAATATCTTATCGATTTTAACTTCATTCGAGTAAGCTCATAAATAGCTTTCCTCCGTCATGCAAAAAGAAAATAACAAATAAAATGGAAGAAGTTTTCAAAGCTATCTCCATGTCTTGTTTTCCTTAAAATGTTTGAATATTTGGTATCTTATCACTTTTTGTTGAAAAATGACATGAACCTGCTTATGGCATCGCACTTATATTTAAAATTTGCTTATATCGTTCTCCTTTTTGTTGACGACAAAGGGGGAGAAATATATGAATTGATGCTATGAACACTGATGCTATGATTGCCAAATTTGCATTATGCCATGTCTGCATCATGTGTTAAGATGTCAAGAACTTGTATCGTAATTTTACGCGTTGATATCTTACCATATGATGAAATGCTACAATTGATAAACACTTGAAATGTTTGCGTTATGATATCAAAAGCTTACATCGCAATTTTATACGTTGATATTTGATAATAGCAAACTTGCATGATGATAAAACTTGATATTATGTTTTTCATGCAATGAGTTGAACCAATATCACAAACTCTTGATTGTGGTACTTCTCCTTTTTGTTGATGACAAAGGGGGAGAAGTATGATGTTATGCATAAGTTTACGCATAAGTTCATGATGACGTGTTGCAAGTATTCATGATGAATATTGCAATGACTTGAATTCAGTTTGAATTCAAGGTTTTATCAATATGGCATATTGATAGGGGGAGTTTGTTTAAACTCCGGGAGTTAAGTTTAACTCTATCATCAAGTGGTTGTCATCATCAAAAAGGGGGAGATTGTTGAATCTCGTATTTTGATGATGAAACTACTTGATATATGTTTATGATTTAATCTACGTTTTGAGTGACGCAAGATGCTTTGATCAGGATGAGACAATTAAAGCAGGAAAATCATGTTGTGCCGGAGGAACATGTCAGAAGATTGGACGTCGAGCCGGTGGATCGGTCGACGTATCGACAGAAGGCTTCGGGCCGTGGACTCGGGCATCGGGCCAAGAAGAGCGGGTATTGTGCCAAAGATATCGGAGTTGCGGAGCCAATTAGCCGATTGGGCAATAGGCCGCAGGAAAGGACGATGCGCCGAAGAATCGGATGAAGCGCCGAGGGACCAATGACATGCCGGACAACTTGGTTAATTGCTTAGGATTAATTGTCTCGATTGAATTTTTGTTTACATGTGCAGGATTAACTACGATGAAAGTAAGACATGCAGCAGGAGTTGCGACGGAGTCATGAGAATGATCACGTTGGGAGTTCGAGAGCTCGACAGAAGTTCGGACAGTCGTCGGAGGTTCTACGGAAACAAATCTAGGAAGTCCATAAGCTTGCCAAAGAAGCTCGTCGGAACTCGCCAAGTGTATCATCGCAAGTCCAGGAGTTTGCCGGAAGTCCGCAGGAGAATCACCAAGGGTTCATCGGATGATCGACGGAAGTTCGCCGGAAACTCGCCGGAAGAAGCGATTGACGCACCGGAGCAAGCTGCAGAAATTGTCTTAGGATTTATCATAGTTAGCACAATGATTAAGTTTGAAATAGGAGGTGATCCCATTAGCTTAATCTTGGGACAATTGGTCCCCTGAAAAACCCAAATTGGGCCGAATGGATCTACCCATTCGGACCCTGATTGCTGTGGGAGGTGCAACCGCCCAAGCCAGGAGGTAGCACCACCTGGGCTAAGTCTCCCAGGGAGACTGGGCAGTGCAACCGCCCCAGCCAGGAGGTAGCACCGCCTGGGCTCAGTCTCCGAGCAAGACACGGCGATGCAACCTCCCCTGACAGGAGGTAGCACCGCCTGAGCTCAGTCTTCGAGCTCTGGCAGGCGGTGCAACCGCCCCAGTCAGGAGGTGCAACCGCCTGAGCTCGGTCTTTGAGCTCTGGCAGAGAGATGCAACCACCCCTGACAGAGGTGGCACCGCCCAGAGCTCTGCCAGGCGGTGCAACCGCCCCAGTCAGGAGGTGCAACCGCTTGATCCCAAAATTTCCGGGAATTGACAGTTTTGAGCTCCAAATTTGAACTGGGCTGGGGCCTATAAATACCCCACCCATTCAACACTGAAAGAGCACAGACACACACCGAAATCTTGTTCTTTTTCTGTGATTCTTAGAGCTCAAAATTGTTGTAAAGGCCAAAAGTTCTTCTCCCTCTTTTCTTCCAAGTTCTGAGTTGTAAAGAGAGGAGAGAAAATTCTGTAAGGGTTGTCTCCTAAGCCCGTCAAAAGGAGTGAAACTGTAAAAGGGTGGTTGACCTTCACCAATTGAAGGAAGGCCTCTAGTTGACGTCGGTGACCTCGTCGATGGAGGAAGCCAAAAGTGGAGTAGGTCAAGATTGACTGAACCACTCTAAATCTCGGTTTGCATTTACTTTGAGCATTTTATCTTTACTGCAAACCTCCTAAATAGCTACTGCCTTCTGCGCTTTTACGAACGAGTTTCTAAGTTCAGAGCTTTCCGAATCTGCGTTTAGACGTAAATCGGCTTTTTCGTACGATCATTACATTTCAGTTTACGTTTACATTTTGATTTCAATCATAACTGCAAGCTGTCTTCTGCGCATTTATAAAACGTATCTCAAAGTTCAGTATCCTCAAAATTGGCATTTAGACGTAAACCGATTTTATCGTACGAACGTCGCATTTCAGTTTGCGCTTGCATTCTGATTTTCATCATAAACTGCAAACTGCCTTCGTAGATTTACTTTAACATCATCTCGCTTAATCTTAAGTTAAAGTAATCTTTGAATCGATTGGATTGTAGGGAACCTATGACTAGCAATCTCATACTTGCCCTAAAGCCAATCACCTGTGTGTCTGATCCCATTTTACTGCTTTCTAGTGCTCCAAGCTTAGATCTGCCTGATACCTACTCGTGACACTCAAAGCATGCGCTATATTAGGCTTGGTACATAATATAGCATACATGATAAACCCTATCATTGAGGCATAGGTATCCTATCCTTGTCTACCCTTTCTTTATAAGGCTTTGGGGACATACTTCTACAAAACGATATCCCATGTCTCATCGATATGAGACCTCTCTTGGAATTTTCCATGCTAATCCTTTTGACAATGGTGTCTATGTACCTAGACTAGAACAAGCCAAGCATCCCCTATCTCTATAGATCTAAATCCCCAATATGCAGGGTGCTTCCCCTAAGTCCTTCATGGAGAAATGTCTAGATAGCAAAGCCTTTACTAGTGTTCGAAGTTCAAGTTCATCATTGTCCTCATCACTTGAGTCATTGCTCAAGTGGTATTCATTTGTCTGGAGTTCCAAATTCTTCTTGTTCTTTGGAAGGTGATTTTGTTCATCATGTTCATCATGTTCATCATATGCATTGTGCACCATTTCATATGTCATCAATGAACCAATTAGTTCTTCAAGTGAAAAAATATTTAAATCTTTTGTTTCTTGTATTGCGGTTATTTTAGGATCCCACCTTTTTGGAAGGGATCTTAAGATCTTGCTTACAAGATCAAAATTTGAAAAAGATTTACTAACAACTCTTAGATTATTGACGACATCCATGAAACGGATGTACATGTCGCCTATAGTCTCACTTGGTTGCATTCGAAAAAGCTCAAAATCATGTAATAAAATGTTAACTTTCGAGTCTTTGACTCTACTAGTTCCCTCGTGCGTGATTTCTAGTGTTCGCCAAATATCAAAAGCCGTTTTGCACATAGAAATCTGATTGAACTCATTTTTATCCAAAGCGCAAAATAAGGTATTCATAGCCTTTGCGTTTAAAGAAAAATACTTCTTCTCCAAATCCGACCATTCGTTCATCGGTTTAGAGGCAAGTTGAAAACTGTTTTCAACGATATTCCATAAATCCAAATTCATAGAAATCAAGAAAACTCTCATTCGAGTTTTCCAATAAGTGTAGTCCAATCCGTTAAACAACGGTGGACGAACAACCGATAAGCCCTCTTGAAAGCCATGAAAAGCCATTTCTCTCGGGTGTAAATCTGAAATAAGAAATACCGAGCTCTGATACCAATTGTTAAGATCGGAGCGGCACTAAGAGAGGGGGGGTGAATTAGTGCAGCGGATTGAAACTCGTAAGTTTGAAAACAAATTCGTAAATACGAGGAGATTTTGTTTTGATAGTAACTTGAGTAAAATGAGAAAATGAAATCCGAAAGCTAGCAGTAGTGTAAATGACAATTTCAAGAAGGTAAATACTCACACATTCAAGGAACACACCAATTTAAAGTGGTTCGGTCAAAATGACCTATATCCACTTACGAAGCCTTCTTCAATAAGGCTCCCAACTTTCACTAGCAAATCACTTTGAAGGGGAAGGACAAATACCCCTCTTCCAATCTTTTACTAGTGGTTCACACTCTTACAAGTTTTCAACGAGAAAGAAGGAGGTGAACACTCAAGCAATTGAAAAACAAGACTTGCTAAAGACTTTGCTAAGGCTTTATCTCAATTTCTTACTCCTCAAAAGATTGTGTTCTCTGCTGAGAATTGAGGGGTATTTATAGGCCCCAAGAGGATTCAAATTTGGGCTCCAAATTTTGAATTCTCTTTGGTTTCCGAGGCTGGCGGTGCCACCGCTTATCACCGCCCGACCTCTCGGGTTCTGAGCGGTGCCACCGCTTAGTCCAACGATGCCACCGCTCAGTTCTCAGGTTCTGGGCGGTGCCACCGCCTACACTATTTCAGCTCACTGGTTGGACTTTAAACTTGGCCCAAACCAGTCCGAACTCAGGCCCAATTGGCCCCTACTTGGGTTATAGGATTAACACTTAATCCTAACCCTAATTAACGTGCTATCTATGAATTTAAAGATATTTTCTAAGCTATTACAAAGTTCGAAAGTTAAGACTTTTTCCAGCGAGCTTCCGGCGAAATTCCGGTGGTCTTCCAACGAACTGTCGGAAACCATTCTGCGGACTCCCAACAAGCTCCTAGACTTCACGATTTGATCTTGGCGAGTTCCAATGAGCTTCTTCGGCAAGCTCCGATCTTTCTCGGCGAGCTCCGCGAACTTCCAACGAACCTTCCGGCGAGCTTCCGAAAAACCCTTCGGTAAGCTCCCTACTCATTCTCGGCTAGTTCCGGCAGCATTCCCGACGAACCTTCGGACTTCCGTCGAACTCTCGAACTCACAACAAATCCTTCGTGCTTGACTCTGACACTTTGTTTCGCTTTATGTCTTCGCCGTTATCATAGTTAATCCTGCACACATAAGCCAAAACTCTACTCCGATCTAGACAATTATTACAATACGAATTGACATTATGTTGCCCGGCACGTCATTGGTTGGCGCTTCGTCCGATTCTTCGATGCATCGTCCTCTCTTGCGGCTTGTTGCCCAATTGACGGTTGACCTCCGCAACCTCGATATCCTTGGCGCAATTCCGCTCTTGGCCCGATGCCCGACGTTCGAAGCTTTCTACCACCCAATATCCTAACGTGATCTCCTCCGGCGCAACGTTAATTCCTCTTGCATTAACTGTCTAATCTTGATCGAGTAGACCTGCATCACTCAAAATGTAGTTAAACATCTAAACACAATCAATTAGTTTCATCATCAAAATCCGAGATTCAACAATCCTTGCTTGAGAACCACACCTATGACTTGGTAAGATTACCTAAAGAGAAGAAAGCTCTCAAGAATAAGTGGGTTTACAAATTAAAGACCGAAAACAATAGCTCACAACAAAGATACAAGGCACGATTAGTTGTGAAAGGATTCAGTCAGAAGAAAGGAATTGACTTTGAAGAAATATTTTCTCCAGTTGTGAAAATGTCCTCTATCCGAATTGTTCTTGGTTTGGCTGCCCGCTTGAATTTAGAAGTTGAGCAACTTGATGTAAAAACAACATTTCTTCATGGTGACTTGGAAGAAGAAATTTACATGGAGCAACCAGAAGATTTCAAAGTCAAGGGAAAAGAAAATATGGTGTGTAAGCTTAGGAAAAGCTTATATGGACTCAAACAAGCACCTAGACAGTGGTATAAGAAGTTTGATTCCTTTATGATGAGCCAAGGGTATGATAGAACCACATCTGATCATTGTGTGTTTATGAAAAAAATTTCAGATGATGATTTTATTATTTTACTGCTATATGTTGATGATATGCTGATTGTTGGCCATGATGTTGGAAAAATTGGAAAGCTTAAAGGAGAGCTAAGTAAGTCTTTTGCCAAGAAAGACTTGGAATCGGTGAAACAAATACTTGGGCATGAAGATTCTTCGTGATAGGAAGAAAATGAAGATTTGGCTATCTCAGAAGACTTACATTGAAAAGGTTCTTGAAAGATTCAACATGAGTAAAGCCAAAGCAGTTTGTTCTCCACTTGCAGGTCATTTCAAGCTTAGTTCAAAACAATGTCCTACAAGTGAGAAAGAAAAAAAAGAAATGTCTAGAGTTCCTTACTCATCTGCAGTAGGCAGTTTGATGTATGCTATGGTTTGTACTAGGCCAGATATAGCTCATGTAGTTGGAATTGTCAGCCGATTTCTCTCTAATCCTAGAAAGGAACATTGGGCAGTAGTGAAATGGATATTAAGATATCTAAGAGATACTTCCAGGTTATGTTTATATTTTGGTAATAATGAACCTGTGTTAGAAGGTTACACAGATGCAGACATGGCAGGTGATACTGATTCCAAGAAGTCCACTTCGTGATTCTTGATGACATTTGCAGGAGGAGCAGTCTCTTGGCAATCTAAGTTACAGAAGTGTGTTGCTCTATCAACCACAGAAGCAGAATACATAGTAATTACTGAAGCCTGCAAGGAAGCTTTATGGATGAAAAAGTTTCTATAGGAATTGGGCTTGAAATAGGAAGGATATACTGTTTACTGTGACAATCAGACCGTCATTCACCTCTCCAAGAATTCAACATACCATTCTAGATCCAAGCATATTTATGTGAGATATCACTGGATTCGTGATGTGCTTGAGTTGAAAGAATTACAGTTGGAAAAAGTACATACTAATGAGAATGGATCAGATATGTTGACAAAGTCTTTGCCTAAGAAGAAGTTTGAAGCATGTACACGAAGAGCGGGCTTGGTACAACCCACCATATGAGCGGGAATGGGAGAATTATTAGGTCCAGCCCATATGTGGGCTTGGACAATTGGGATTTTGGAGCCCAAATTAAATTATTAATTAAAAGATATGAGATAGGGTTTGGTGTGCGTGCAGCGTGCATGTGAGCGAGTGCGCAGTGGAAGCGTGCGACGGCGTGCAGAGAAAAGAGGAGAGAGAAACAGAGAGAGAAAGTAAGGTTTTTTGAGTTTTCTGTTTGACGATCGATAGCCAAACATTGTCAGTTTTGGTCCAAATTTTATGTGAAGAATTCTTGCAGTAAACTCTACAATCCTAATGGTATTGATCTACAGTTTACCCTCTCTAAGGGACTTTCCTGCTATATCCACTTTGTGAGACCTAGAATTCTCTTACGAGGAGATCCATCCTATATAATGATATGCTAGAGCCAAGATCTATGTCCTTGATGTTATTCTGATCCTCTTATTCTAGAGAAGACCTACTGTAAACCTATTATCATTATTATTGATAATGGAAGTTTGAGGTGGACTACGGTCCCGTGGTTTTTCCTACATTGGATTTTCCATGTTAAAAGATTTGGTCTCACTGTGTGATTGATTATTTGCTCTATTGTTTATGTTATACTGGTTAATATTTTCATTTCGATATCAAGTTAGTATTTTGATGAGGAACCCATTTTGATACACAAAGAGGAAAAATAATATTCCGCTTTAACATGTTTTTTCCCAACAGAAACTTCTAAAATCATCTAAAAATTAAAAAAAAACCCTAGTATATCATATTTGACTATTATGCTAAATTACTAAGGCAAGTTGAATAAATATTAGTTATATTTGATTATGCAATCAGTGTAACACGATTAATTTATAAGCATAAAATAATAAAGTTTACCTAAATCATCATATATTTTAACCATCGAAGGTAAATATCATATAATAGTTATTTAATTATTTTTTAATCTTTATTGACCATCACATCTTCGTCCAATGTAACATAATTCATTTATGAGTATAACACCATAAAATTTGTTTGACCCACCTCAAACTTTTACAATTAAAGGAAAATATATCAGAAATAGTTACTGTATTATTTTTTTATTTTTTTTATTTTAGGAAGTTCTATTTTTGGTTATTTAAAAAAAAACTAATTATGAGTGATTTTTCGGGTAAATTTCCCATTTTAGTTTATATCGATTTATAGTCTGGATTGGGAGGCACCAAAAATGCATTTAGCTAAAAGAAAATAGTGAGCTGTTTTAGGAAAACTTCTATTTGTTTTATTTTATAATATCTTCAGAATTGTAATTTGTCATACTCAACTTGATCAAGAATTTTAAACGTAAAGTTGATAAGCTTAGTTGAGTGTTGAATGTCTCGATCCTCACATATTTGCAGTAAAAAGATTTGATGTATTTAAACCACAATGTGCATAGAATTTCCTACTAAATTTCAAATTAGTAAGAGAATAATTGCACTAACAATCTTAATATCAATCCACAAAAATACGAAGCAAGGAAGGAAAAATTCTCAAAACAAGTGAAAATCATAAACAAAGAGCTCATCCTTGTACTCCGGAGGAAAGAGGAACCGAACCCCTCAGTGGATCTACAATTTTGGATTCAACTCTAGTGATCGTCCAATCGTAGTTTATCACATGGCTTTCAATTCAACATAGGGGTTGGGACTCGAATGACATGATAGTCATCCAAACTCAACAGCAGCAAGGAACCTAGAAGGAAATATTATGTCCATATTATTAGATTTAGATTACTATAAAGCTCATTAATTAATTTATTATTACCAAGGTCAATTACTATTCACCTATGACTCTTCCTCTCTCCTCAGTCCTAACTTGAGCAATCCTACTTCAAGGCAATTGGTCAAAGAACTACCCACGCACAGTAGCAATTTCCCATTGCAGCGGATAGGAGAAGGCTTAAATAAGAAATAATGACAGCAAGGTTTTAGGTTTACAACCCTACGTGTTTCACTGGGGTTGTTTCTCGTCTTCCTTCGGTTTTTTATAGACTGCTTGCTTATCTTTTGAACGCTCCTACTGAAAGGAGAACTTCTCTAATTGAATCTAAAGGCCGTTCGGAGATACGTTCTATGCACGCCAGTGGATTGGATTAAGCTAAACACTGATGATGATCTTTGACAATGAACACTAGATGCAGGGGGCACTGACTTCCTTCTTTGCTCCAATACTAATTTATGTTGGATTACCGGCCGGTTTCTCTTTTGTTCAAGGCTACTCTGCAAAGTATTGCAAGGCCCAAACAATTTTAGATGAGACAAAGATGATAGTTCAACATGAAAAATACGATGTCCATGTTTAAACTAACATCAATTTTTTGATTGATATCCTTAATAAGATAACTCGACCTCCTTTGGTCAATTTTTAACCTGTTTATGAATATATTTTATATTTTTAATTAATTTTATTGTTAAAATTATTACACGTACGTATGTATATAGAGAAAAAAAAAAAAAACTTGTTATCTGACACGTTTGAATAGACTCACCATATCGATCAGTTTTTAATCATATGCTGCCGTAGGGCTCTTTTTGTAATCATATGAGTTATAAAATATTTTTCTTCTGGAAACAGAAAAGTTTCAAGCCTATTAGAGATGAGGTTTAGGCTATGAGAAAAAGATGCACACCATGAAATTGTAATTGAGAGAGTACAAGCGTGTATCCAATATAAGACATTGAGCAAGTTTCTGGCAACCTCTCCTAGCGTTAGTGGGGTCTAAGGCAGTCAACTAAGCCGTATTATGCTTCAAGCTCAAGTTAAAATGAAATGGTCAAATATTTTTCATATTTATGCAAGTATTTGTGCTTGTCAATACAGCCTTTGTCTTTTGCATTGTGGTTATTTTTTTTCCTGGTCAATTTTTCTGTATTACAGGGAATTTCTTTATATTAGATTATTTGCAAGAACATAATATAAAAATAGTGCTATCCAAAGCAAAACTTGTTCATCCCCGTCAAACCTCTATGGCTGCCCCTTCATTCATTCATAAGATTATAACTTTTAGTCCCATCAATTGAAATAGAATTTTGGTCTGTTCTTCGATTATGGTGAGCCGTATGGTTCCGAACTGTGATTTCGGATATGCGGTTTCAGTTTTATCAAATTTAAAATAATTATCGAATCGATTTAAGATAGTTTTGATTTTTTTCTTTAGAATTACTGATTTCGTTCGATTTACTTGTTTCAATTAAAAATTTTAAATTAGGTTATCAATTTTAGAACTTAAGTCATTAGATCTTAAATTTGAAATCTTAACCGCTATACAATAAAACTTATTTATATATATATATATTTTTTACTTATTTGGAGCTGTCCCACAACAACATAGCCATACTATGTGGCCTTAGTTTCGATTTGACTCACAACTATCGAACCGTTTACCTAATTTGGTTCCATTTCGATTTTAGACTAATTCGATTTTAATTTTGGACCATCAATTTGAATCGAACTAAAAATTAGGACCATCTATGATACTTATTTTTTATATTACTTTATGACTCCTCCAATATATTATTGTGCATAATTGAGCCTATCGTATATATAATAATGATTAGCTATACGACTCCTCCAGTATATTATCATGCATAATCGAGTTTGTTGTATACATAATAATGATATGATATAGAAGTGTGTTTCGTATCTAACAAAATGATCCAAGATTAACATTAACAGAGATCCATAATTATGTACGACACAGATTAACATTGGTAGCGTCTAGAAGTTGCACTCAGTCTGATAAGGAATTCAGACTTTTGTATCTCCTAGTGGACTGATAGCTTGGAAGAATATCCATGTGTTTCTCGCCACTGAGCTGACAATTGAGTAAGATCGCATCCTCATCCTTTTGCCACTGCATAGAATTTGACGAGCAAGCAAAGGCGCACTTAGCCATCTTTGTTGTTTTTCCTTTTAACCTACCCTAATTTCCACATAAATAGGAACTATATGTTGACTTAGCCTTCCTAAGTTTCAAGTCATCATTATATGTGGAAATACTTGATTAGTGTGTTTTATAAACGATATATGCTAATATCATGTGTTGGTAGAGAGTCACTTTCTGTGCCACCCATCAAATGAATATTCTTAATCTGTTAAATGCTCATTGTCTCTCCCACCTCTTCTCCTGGCTGCTGGAAGAGGTTGAGAGAGACAAACTCTGATAACGAAGGTTCAACAAGACCTGCGTGACTTTTACGGAAGTGATGTTAGTTTATCCTATAAGAGGAGATTCCTTGAACATAGTCAGTATCCATCGGTGCCTGCTTGATTGGTAGTGATGCAAGAGAACTTTTGGATCATCTACGGAGGTTGGCATCATAACTCCAGCTGGAGGCTACGCTGACTCATTATGCTTATCGTTCTCCTGTAGCCATAGCGTTGTATTCGTATGGCTTTTTATTTGGCTGACGAGGTTGCCTGCCTATAGAGATAATAGGAAAATACCCGCCATCCCCTTTTTATTTTTTTTTTTTTATTTTTTTTTTTTTCTTCTTCTTCTGTGTACCTCTTTAATGCATCCCTTGACTTTGCTATTACTTCATGTAACTCTCATCTAGTTTGGCAAGTCCCATAGTCCCACATCGGGAAAATCAGACTAATTGTCTCGTATTGGAACTATAAATAAGGGTCTGAGCTTTGAAGTCAGATGCACCACAAGTGGCACCACAAGAAAAACCTAAGTGTTTGCTTTGGTTTAAGTCCATACTCACTTAAATAGTTTGGACTTATAGTTTGGTTTTTCTTGTTTAGTATTTTCAGGTGTTTTATTGCCTAGGAAAATCTTCCTAAGGCATTTGTAATTGTCCCTCTTTTGCAATAGTAATTTGCTCCTCTTTCGTCTGTGGATGTAGGTCAAAGTCAATTGACCGAACCACGTATATCTGGTGTTCTAGTGTTCTTGTCACGCTTTTATTCTTTCCGTTTTATTGTCTTGTTGGGTTGCCAAAATTACCTTGTGGTAAATTTCCTGGGGCTAGCTCTAACAAACTGATAAATTTCCGTAAATCTCTCTGACGAGGTTTTACGGAAGGTAGCTACAGAGACTACGGCTAAGAGCATGTGGGACAAGCTTAAAGCCTTGTACATGAAGAGGATAGTGGAGAATCGTCTCTGTATATGCTTCGGATGATTGAAGGTACATCTATACTCTCGCATCTTGATAAGTTTGATTCTTTGGTTATGGATTTGAAGAATATAGATGCAAAAATTGATGATGAGGATAAGACTTTGTTACTCTTGTGTTCTCTTCCCCAATCTTTTAAGTATTTCCGTGATACTTTGATTTATGGAAAAGAAACAATTTTGTATCAAGAAATTAAATCTGCACTGAAATCTAAGGAGCAGATAGACAGGAATATCACTAGGGAAAGTAGAGAGAATCAGGTTGAGGGTCTGGTTGTTAGGAGGAGAATGGATAAAAGAGAATTTGACAGTATTAGATCTAAATCTAGATCTAAATCCAGTCATAGAAATTTGGAATGCATATATTGTCATAAAATGGGGCACATTATGTTATGAGAGATTGAATCATGCTTCATTTTTATAGGTATCAAGATATGTATGTGAAACAAATCTTTGCAAGTAAAAACACTATCATCCATATTTCAAGATGAAATTTATAAGCAAGAATCATTTCATCAATTCCATTTCAGAAAAAATATTTTTCATATAATAAGTGTATGAGAAAACCTGATTTTTAGGATACCAATTGTTAAGCGAATCCGAAAATGAAATTAACACTTTCATACATTCGGACAAGACTATGCTATATAATCATGAAGATAAAACATGCTTATTGTTATGGAAATTTTTGTATTCAACACATAATTTCCAACATGTTATTTAGGCATGTAATGACAGTTAAGTGATTTGATCATTCAATAAAGTCTGAAAAATAATTTTAACTAGTTTATGTGTTCGGACACATCAACATTCCTAATTCTTTTCTTATGAAATCAAATTGTTCTTCACTTAGAGGTTTTGTAAAAATATCAGCTAGTTGATGTTTAATATTATGGCAATATAATAACATGACGCATCAACTGCATTGGTATATCATTTTCACAAATCATGGAAACCAAGACACAACGTTTTCAAAAACATTTAGTTTCAATGTAAAATCCGATAGTGAGTAACGAGATTAAACAATGAGTGATATTTGTAACTCTGCTCACAAATAAATACATCAGGTAACCATATCAATGATCAAGGTACAAGGCATTGTGATAATAGTGAGTAACATAAAGAGTTTACAATACACATATAATCTCATTCAGGAGGTGGAAAATTAAAATGTCTAAATAAAGAGTCAAATTGTCGATGAATTTGTTGCAGCTCAGATAGGATTTGATCTTGTCGATGTTCAAGCCATTCTTGTCTTTGTTCAAATTGGTCCCCATTCGAATCCCAATATCTTCGACAGATGATGCAGGAGCTTGCTCAAATGAATGTGTTTCCTCAAAGGGACAGATCGGAGGAGATTGAGTACCTCTAAAGACTGATGTTTCCGGTTCTAGTTCAGGTTGAGGGGGATCGGTTCTTCTATGCATTCTAACCCAGTTACCGTTTCTATAAACACATCTTAATCGGTGAAGTAGATTTTTATTTATTATGCTAAACCTATCTACTTTTATTACTTCTTATTCCGATGGTATTGGAATATCGTAGGCTTTCAGTATTCTAGTGATTATACCACCATATGGGAGCATCATGTCTTTCTTAGATAGTTCTAACATGTTTTGCTGGATAAGATAACCAAGACAGATGTCATGTCCTTTCATGATCCAATACATAGTTCCTAATTCTAATTGGTTTACTTCATCATGATGGTATTGTTTAGGAAAAATGATGCTAGTTAGGATATGATGAAGTACCTTAGTGTTTAGTTGCAGTAGATGTTCAAAACTTTTAGGAACAAATGCTAAGTTGGGATTGGCGAAAATTGTTCCTAAGGCTTCAACATATGTTGTCCCAACAGTCTCATCATCCCATGATCCTCTAAAGTAGAGTCCTCTATTTTTCCTAGGAATGCCTATCATATCGCAAATGAATTTATCCGTAATAGAGATGTATTGTCCTAAGAGATAGGTAGACATTCTTTCTTCTTCATCTACTTGTTTATTGTTGTAAAATAATCTAACAAGTCTTGGATAGATGGGTTCACTAATTTGTAAAATAGGGAGTAGATCTAAGTTTGCAAACCAATGGATTGTCTCTAAGTCTCTTAGTTCATTTAAATCTACATATTTTCCCTTATTGACACTCCTAAGTTCGAAAGAGGAAAACTTTTCAGCATAATATTTTGAATCGAAAAGGGTAAGATCAAAATCTTCCACTAATCTCCTTTTCCCTTTGTCCCTTGAGGATCTTCTAGACCCCATAACTACTGCTATTTAAGAGGATAGTAATGAGCAAGAGTAAATGAATCAAAGACAGAAATTAAGGGGTTCTTAGAGAATACCTTAGTGAGATCTTCAATAGAAGGAGAGATTGTTGATTTTTTGCTTCAAAATGAGGAGTATTCGGGATGCTATGAGGGGTGAAATGGAGGTGGCAAAGCTTTGGAAGAGTAAAGAGGGGAAGGGAGTGACTTGGGGTCGGTTCCACCGCCAGCCCTAGCTCGGGTTAAAAAGAGGCAGAGTTGCGGGCGGTTGCACCGTTGGCTGGGGCGGTGCAACCGCTTGCAACACGTGACAACCGGAGGTGCTACCTCCAGCTGGGGCGGTGCCACTGCCGGAAGGCGGTGAGCACTTGTTTTGACCGCAGTGTGATCTGATTTGAATGTTTTTGACTTGAGAAGAATTTTCATTCAGAGCAATCAACTTTACTTACGTAATTACGTAAGAATTTTCATTGTAAGATAAGAAATTTTGCATGATCAAGATAGATCTTGTGACGTGCATACTCTAAATGTCGTGTACATGTTTGTGACAGATTGTTCAGGTTGGTAAGCCTTGCAAGTTCATGACAAACTTAGTAAATTCATGATATAGTTAGATTTGAAAGTAACGAAAGGATGAAATCAATGAGTTTGAAAATTTAGAGGATATGTGAAGTGAGGATCATGGGTTTCCAATTCTGAGAGATCAAATAGGATTATATCTATATCACATTTGTAATTTTAACTTTTAATCCTCTTCTGTTATTTAGGCTAGAGAGCATCGCAAGTTCTTTTTGGATCTCGGGTCATGAATATCGAGAATCCAAAGAGTAGAATATTATTTCTTGCTTCCAGCTTAAGATGTTTTATGTCTTTACAAGAAAGGATGATCTTTAGATACCCATTTGCTTTTGGGTGCCTCAAAAATAGATCTATATTGTTTATCATGTTGCATAGAATTTATCATGGTTCCTTTAGGTACTCAAATTAATTTGCTTGGACTAATTTTCTTGAATGGACAATAATGCGTTTTGTGTCCAAGTTTGCAACAAAAGTTGCATTTGTCTTGGTGTCGAACTTGTAAGATGGGGCCTTTTATGAAGGTGGTTGGATTTTGGTGAGGACTTCTCACAAATCCGATTACACTTCTTTTGGGAACGTGACCCTTGTTTGCAAGGATCATGTTTAAGGACTTACTACCAACCTCGAATTTCTTCAAGGTGTCCTTAAGTAGCAAGTTTTCCTTTTGGAGAGTTTCTAGATCATGACATTTTATGCATGAACCTAAACTATCATGATATTCAGCTTTTAACTTATAAATTACAAGTAAGACTATCATGCTCCTTTTTTAGCAATTTGTATTTTCTACTAATAATCTTGCATTCATCAAATAAGTCATGGAAGGCATTTAATAATTCATCAAATGATAAATCTGCATCTATTAAATTCGTTACCTCCTCTCCGATGGCCATTAAGGCGTAATGAGCAACTTGCTCGGTGTTGGACTCCTCTTCTTCGGACGCGCTTGAGTCATCCCATGTTGCTTTGAGCGCCTTCTTCTTTGATGTTCTCTTTTTGACTTGGGGACAATCACTCTTTTAGTGTCCCGGCTTTTTGCACTCATAGCAAATAACTTGGTCCATCTTGGGTTCAAGTTTATTTTTTGTGTCATTCTTAAACTTGTTTGTTTTAATGAATTTTTTAAATTTTCTTGTTAGAAGTGCCAAGTCATCGTCACAGTCCTCATCACTTGAGTTTTCTCTCAAGTGGTCTTCTGAAGTTCTAAGTGCCATATCCTTCCTATTCTTTGGAAGGATGTCTTCTTGCTCTTCATGAGCTTTGCAAGTCATCTCGTAGGTCATTAATGACCCGATTAGTTCTTCAAGAGGGAAGTTGTTTAGATCTTTCGCCTCTTGAATAGCAGTGACTTTAGGATCCCAACTCTTAGGAAGGGATCTTAGAATCTTATTTACGAGCTCAAAATCCGAAAAACTTTTTCCGAGTCCTTTTAGACCGTTGACGACATCCGTGAAACAGGTAAACATGTCGCGAATAGTCTCACTCGATTTCATCCGGAAAAGTTCGAAAGAATGTAACAAAAGATTGATTTTTTACTCTTTCACTCTACTTGTGCCTTCGTGAGTCACTTCGAGTGTGTGCCAAATATCAAATACGATTTCACAAACCGAAACATGGTTGAACTCATTTTTATCAAGCGCACAAAATAAGGCATTCATAGCCTTTGCATTAAGAGCGAAAGCCTTCTTCTCCAATTCATTCCAATCGATCATTGGAAGAGAAGACTTCGAAAATCCATTTTCGACAAGATTCCAAAGTTCAAAATCCATAGAAATAAGAAAGATCCTCATTCGGGTCTTCCAATAGGTGTAGTTCATCCCATTGAACATGGGTGGACGTGTAATAGAATGGCCCTCTTGGTTTTCGGCGTATGCCATCTATCTTGGGTTTTAATACGTTTGAGAGTTAACCCCGCTCTTACGGAAAACCTTCTACGAAAAATAAAAACTGCGGTCGTTCGTTAAAAGTGATTTTGGTAAGAAAGCCGATTCGTAAATCACTTTAACTTTTGTTTAAGAGAAATGCAGCAAAAATATGAATGTAGTTTGCAGTTATGATTCTAATTAGATAGTAGGCGTAAACTGAAATATGATATTCGTACGAAAAAATTGATTTACATCTAAATGCTGATTCGTAAATCACTTGATTAAGCGAGATGCAGTTTAAGCAAGGATATAAAGGCAGTTTGCAGTTATGATAGAAATCAAAACGTAAACGCAAACAGAAATATGATGATCGTACGATGAAACTGATTTACGTCTAAACGCCGATTCAGAAAGTGCAAAGCTTGAAACCCGATCGTATATGTGCAGAAAGCAGTAAGCTTTAGAGGAGGTTTGCAGTAAAGATAATATGCTCAAAGTAAATGCAAACTGAGATTTAGAGTGGTTCGGTCAATCTTGACCTACTCTACTTTTGGCTTCCTCCACCGACGAGGTCACCGACGTCAACTAGAGGCCTTCCTTCAATAGGCGAAGGCCAACCACCCTTTTACAGTTTCACTCCTTTGACGGGCTTAGGAGACAACCCTTACAGAATTTTCTCTCCTCTCTTTAAAGCTCAGAACTTGGAAGAAAAGAGGGAGAAGAACTTTTGGCCTTTACAACAATTTTGAGCTCTAAAAATCACAAAACAAGATCAGGATTTCAGTGTATATGTTGTGCCCTTTCAGTGCTGAATGGGTGGGGTATTTATAGGCCCTAATCCAGTTTGAATTTGGAGCTCAAAACTGTCAATTCTCGGAATTTCGGGATCTGGCGGTTGCACCTCCTGACTGGAGCGGTTGCACCGCCTGGCAGAGCTCGAAGACCGAGCTCAGGCGGTGCCACCTCTTGTCAGGGGAGGTTGCATCGCCCAGTCTCGCTCGAAGACTGAGCCCAAGCGGTGCCACCTCTTGGCTGGGGCGGTTGCACCGCCCAGTCTCGCTCGAAGACTTAGCCCAAGCGGTGCCACCTCCTGGCTTGGGCGGTTCAACCGCTTGGCAGAAATCAGGGTCCGAATGGGTTGATCCATTTGGCCCAATTTGGGTTTTTCAAGGGCCCAATTGCCCCAAGATTAAGTTAATGGGATCACCTCCCATTTCCAACTTAATCATTGTGCTAACTACGATTTTTCCTAAGACATTTACTGCAATCTTGCTCCAGTGCATCAATCGCTTCTTCCGGCGAGCTTCCGACGAACTTCCGTCGATCATCCGATGAACCCTCGGTGATGCTCCTGCGAACTTCCGGCAAACTCCTGGACTTGCGACGATCCACTTGGCGAGTTCCGATGAGCTTCGTTGGCAAGCTCATGGACTTCTCGGATTTGTTCCCGCAGAACCTCCGACTATTGTCCGAACTTCCGTTGAACTCTCGAACTCCCAACGTGATCATTGTCTTGACTCCGGCGCAACTCCTGCTGCATGTCTTACTTTCATCGTAGTAAATCTTGCACACTTATCTCAACATATAGATTAGATAACAAATGACAATTGACTTCATCATCAAAATCCGAGATTCAACATTATTCTAGAGTGTTGAATGAGATTCTTTGTTAAATATATTGCACTTGTGTTATCACATTTTATGGGGATATTTTTAAGATGAATCTTATAATCCTCTAAAGTGTATTTTCATCCACACAACTTGTGCACAATATGCACTAGCTACAATGTACTCAGCTTCGATTGTAGATAGTGCAACCGAATTTTATTTCTTGGAAGTCCAAGAAACAATCGCATGTCCTAAAAATTGATATGTTCCTGAAGTGTTTTTTCTCTCTAATCTACATCCAGCAAAATCGACATCAGCATAAGCAATTAGCTCAAAGTTTTCGGATTTTGGATACCATAATCCTAGATTTGTAATTCCTTTAAGATATCTAAGTATTCTCTTAACTTCTTTAAGATAAGATATCTTAAGATTAGATTGAAACATAGCACAAAGTCCTACACTAAATATGATATCTGGTCTAGTTGCGGTGAAGTAAAGTAAACTTCCTATCATACCCCTATAAGCTTTTTGATTAAAGCTTTCTCCACTTTCATCAATTTCTAACTTAGTGAAGGTGCTCATAGGAGTGTTGATAGCCTTTGAGCTATCCATATTAAACATTTTTAGCAAATCTATGACATATTTTGTTTGACTAAGAAATATACTATTACTTAGTTGTTTGATTTGTAAGCCTAAAAAGAAAGTTAATTCCCCCATCAAACTCATTTCAAATTCAAGACTCATACTTTTAGCAAATGATTTATAAAGAGATTCATTCGTAGAACCAAAAATAATATCATTAACATAAATTTGAATAATAAGAAAATTATTTTTAAAATTTTTGATAAACAATGTAGTATCGACCTTGCCTTTAGAGAAATTATTTTCAATAAGAAATGAACTAAGTCTCTCATACCAAGCTTTTGGGGATTGTTTTAAACCATAAAGAGCTTTAGTTAATTTAAACACATGATTAGGGAGACTATCATTCTCAAATCTAGGAGGTTGTTCAACATAAACTTCTTCGGAAATAAAACCATTAAGAAAAGTACTTTTAACATCCATTTGAAATAAGTTAAAATTATTATTACTAGCATAGGCAAGGAGCATCCTTATGGCTTCTAATCGAGCCACATGAGCAAAATTTTCTTCGTAATCGATATATTCTTCTTAGTTAAAACCTTTGGTCACTAATCTAGCCTTGTTTCTAACCACAATACTGGATTCTTCTTACTTGTTTCTAAAGACCCATTTAGTACCAATAACTAAATAGTCATTTGGCCTAGGAACAAGCTTCCACACCTCATTTCTCTCAAATTGATTTAACTCATCTTGCATGGCCATAATCCATGAATCATCTTTCATGGTTTCGTCAGTACATTTAGGTTTAATTTGGGAGAGAAAAGCGATGTTGGCACAAAAATTCTTAAAAGAAGAACGAGTTTGAACCCCGTTAGATGTGTCTCCTATGATTAGCTCCTTAGGATTAGCATCTACATACTTCCAATCCTTGGGTAAGGATGTTTCGGAAGTAGATGCATCTAAGTTGCTAGATGGAGAAAGAGTTTCATTTAAATTCAAAGCATCAAAATTAACATCATCATCAAAATTATTTTTCTTAATTTCAAAAACCTCATTAAAAACAACATGAATTGATTCTTCTATAATCAAAGTTCTTTTTATTAAAGATACAAAATACTTTAGAAGTAGAAGAATATCCAAGAAAAATTCCTTCATCGGATTTAGCATCAAATTTTCCTAAAGCATCTTTTTCATTCAAGATAAAACACTTACTCACAAAAACTTTAAAATATGAAACATTGGGTTTTTTGTTGTTCCACAACTCATAAGGAGTTTTGGAAAGTAAAGATCTTACTAGAACCCTATTCATAACATGGCATGTCGTATTTATGGCTTTGACCCAAAAATATTTGGGTAGGCTATGCTCATTTAACATGGTTCTAGCCATTCTTGTAAGTTTCTATTCTTTCTTTCTACTACTGCATTTTTTTGAGGATTTCTTGGAGTAGAGAAGTTGTGGTTATATCCATTAGATTCACAAAATTCTTGGAAATCATGGTTTTGAAATTCACCACCATAATCACTTCGAATTGATGAAATCATAAAACCTTTTTTATTTTGAATAAGTTTATAAAACTTAGAGAAATACCTAAAGCAATCATTTTTGTGTGCTAAGAAGTAAGTCCATGTGTATCTACTAATCATCCATGATGACAAATACATATTTGCTACCTCCTAGGCTTGATGTAGAAATTGGTCCAAACAAGTATATATGGATTAATTGCAAAGGTCTAGAGGTGCTTATTTGGTTCTTAGGTTTGAAGCTACCTTTTATTTGTTTTCCTAGTTGACATGTATCACACACATTATCTTTGACGAACTTGATATGAGGAATTCCTTTTACAAGTTCTTTTGATGAAATTTGGGTGATTAGTTTCATACTAGCATGACCTAATCTCCTATGCCAAAGCCAAGCATCGTCATTCAAAATCAAAAAACACATTTCATTGTAAATATCATTAATGTCAATGGTGTATACGTTATTTTGTTTTAGTGCAATCGTAGATGTGAGTTTGTGTGGTTTTTCAGTAATGCAAGCATTAGATTGAAATTTAACAATATATCTTTTATTACATAATTGACTAATGCTCAAAAGGTTATGCTTTAAGCCATCAACTAACAATACATCTTCAATAAAGAAGTTGGATTTGTTACCTATAGTTCCTTTGCCAATGATTTTACCTTTGTTGTTGTCTCCGAAGGTGACATATCCTTCGTCTATGCTTGAGAGCTTAGAGAATTGAGATGGATCTCTAGTCATATGCCTTGAGCATCCACTATCAAAGTACCATCTCTTGCTCCTAGCTTGTGATGATAAATGTTTCATAAAAAATGATGATTTTTAGATACCCATTTGACCTTGGGTGCCTCAAAAATCGATCTTAATTGCTTATCATGTTGTATTGAGTCATGTGAGATTCTTTTAGGAACTCAAATCAATTTATATGGACTATATTTTTTGAATGGACAATGATAAGCTACATGTCCAAATTTGCAACAAAAGTTATATTTCTTTAGGGGTGAAACATGCAAGGTAGGACATTTAACAAAGGTGGTTGGATTATGGTGAGAGTTACTCACAAATCCTATTCCGCCTTTTCTATAAACGTGACCCTTGTTGGCAAGGATCATATTCAACGACTTGCTACCAACCTTAAATTTCTTCAAGGTATTTTTTGTGTAACAAGTTTTCCTTTTGAGGTATTTCTAAATCATGGCATTTCGTACATTGAGCTAAACTATCATTATGCTCAATTTTTAATTTATCGAAATCACTAATAAGATAATCATGCTCCTTTTTTGGCAATTTATATTTTTTACTAATTATTTTGCATTCATCAAATAAATTATGAAAAGCATTTAATAGTTTATCAAATGATAAATTTGTGTCTAATGAACTTGTTACCTCATCTCCAATGGCCATTAGCGCATAGTGAGCAACTTGCTTGGTGTTGGTTGGCTCCTCTTCTTCGGATGCTCTTGAGTCATCCCATGTTGCTTTGAGCGCCTTCTTCTTTAGTGTCCTCTTCTTAGCTTGGGGACATTCACTCTTGTAGTGTCTCAGTTTCTTGCATTCGTAGTAAATTACTTGATCTTTCTTGGGTTCAAATTTATTTTTAGTATCATTTTTAAATTTGTTTCTTTTAATGAATTTTTTAAATTTCTTTGTTAAAAGTGCCAAGTCATCATCAAAGTCCTCATCACTTGAGTTTTCTCTCAAGTGGTCTTCTTGTTTTCTCAGTGCCATATCCTTCCTGTTCTTTGGAAGGGTGTCCTCAAGCTCTTTATGAACTTTACATGTTATTTCATAGGTCATTAGTGACCCAATTAGTTCTTCAAGAGAAAAATTATTTAGATCTTTGGCCTCTTGAATGATCGTTACTTTAAGGTCCCAACTCTTCGGAAGGGATCTTAAAACTTTATTAACGAGTTCAAAATCAAAGAAACTTTTACCGAGTCCTTTTAGACCATCGACAGCATCCGTAAATCGAGTGTACATGTCTCCAATGGTCTCACTCAGTTTCATTCGAAATAACTCATAAGAATGAATTAAAAGATTAATTTTTGACTCCTTCACTCTACTAGTGCCTTCATGAGTCACTTCGAGTGTGTGCCAAATATCAAAAGTCGTTTCACAAATCGACACTCGATTAAACTCGTTTGTATCTAATGCACAAAATAAGGCATTCATAGCTTTTGCGTTTAAAGCGAAAGTCTTATTCTCCAACTTATTCCAATCGTTCATTGGAAGAGAAGACTTTTGAAATTCATTTTCTACAATTTTCCAAAGCTCAAAATCCATTGAAATCAGGAAGATCCTCATTCTTGTCTTCCAATATATGTAATCCATCCCATTGAACATGGGCGGACGTATAATTGAATGACCCTCTTAGTTGCCAGCAAATGCCATCTCTCTTGGGTTTTAAACCAAATGAGAGTGATCCTTGCTCTGATACCAATTGTTAGGATCAAGAGTAGTACTAAGAGGGGGGGTGGGGTGAATTAGTGTAAGGTGTCAAGTGTCACTAAGAGGGGGGGTTGAATTAGGATTAAGAGTAGCACTAAGAGGGGGGTACCGCCTAGATTAAGCGACAGTACCGCCTAGTGTCAGGTGTCAGGTGGTGGTATCGCCCAATAATGACGATTGTATCGCTAGGACCTTAGAAATCTAGGATTAAACACTTATTGGCTCCATTTTTGAAGCCATTGGGGCCTATAAAAACCCCACTCTTTTCTGCATAAAAGGACATGAAAACATTGAGATAATCTTGGGTTGTTGTGGTGTAAAAGTGTTGTAAATAAGTGATTGAGTTCTCCTCCTCCCTTTCTAAGTTTTGAGTGTTAGGATCAAGAGCGGCACTAAGAGGGGGGGGGGGGGTGAATTAGTACAGCAGAAAACTTTTACTATTTCAAAAAACTTATTTCGATTAAAACCGATTCCAATGAGAATGGTTTCAATTCAATCTGTTTCGGAAGGAATTTAAACTTGAAACCTTTCGTGAAAGTGCAAGAGAAGACTAAGGTGATTTGCAGCAATGTACATTACACAAATGAAAAGCGTCAGTTTCGTAAAGTCTTCGTATGATTAAAGTCGATCTCGGAAAATGTTTACATGAAAGCATATGTAGACGTAGTTAAAGCACAATAAGGAGGAGAGGCAGTTTGCTATAAAAGAAAGTTGCTCAAAGTAAATGCAAACCGAGTTTTAGAGTGGTTTAGTCAACGTGACCTACATCCACTTTCGGCTTCCTCCTCCGACGAGGTCACCGACGTCCACTAGAGGCCTTCCTTCAATAGGCGAAGGTTAACCACCTTTTACAGCTTTTCTATTTTTGCCGTGTTTAGGAGACAACCCTTATAAGTTTCACTCCTCTCTTGAATGATCTCAACACTTAGAAAGGGAGGAGAACTCTAGCACTTTTACAACTCTTTAACACTTCAAAGGCTCAAGAATATATCAAGATTTCATTGCCCTTTCATGCAAAAATGGGTGGGGTATTTATAGACCCTAGTGGCTTTCAAAAATGGAGCTAAGAAGTGTCTCATCCCGGATTTCCTAACAAGCTCCTGGACTTTGCGATGATCTTCTTAGCAAGTTCCGATGAGCTTCTATGGCAAGCTCCTGGACTTCTCGGTTGGTTCCCGTAGAACTTTCGACGAACGTCTAGACTTCCGATGAACTCTCGAACTCCTAACGTGATCTCGATCTTGACTCCGGCACAACACCTGCTTTCTGTCTTACTATCATCGTAGTTAATCCTGCACACTTTTCTCAATATATAGATTAGATCAAACAAATTACAATTGACTTCATCATCAAAATCCAAGATTCAACATTAAGATCATTCAAAAGAGGTGTGAGACTTGTAAGGGTTCTCTCCTAAACCCATGAAAAGGAGAAAGCATTATAAAAGAGGTGGTTGGTCTGCACCTATTGAAGGAAGGCCTTTAGTGGACGCCGGTGACCTTGTCGGAGGAGGAATCCAAAAGAGGATGTATGTCACATTGACCGAACTACTCTAAAACTAGGTTTGCATTTACTTTGAGCAATTTACTTTTATAGTAAACTGCCTCTCCTCCTTACTGTGCTTTTACTACGCCTACATCTCACATATGCTTTCAAGTAAGCACCTTGTGAGATCGTTTTTAATCGTACGAAAATTTTACAAAACCAACGCTTTTCATTTGTGCAATTTACATTACTGCAAATCTCTTTAATCTTCTCTTACACTTTTATGAAAAGCTTTCAAGTTCAAATTCTCTCCGAAACAGATTGAATCAAAATTGTTTTCATCGGAATCGGTTTTAATCAAAACAAAGTCTTTTGAATTCGGAAAGTTTTCCGCTGCACTGATTCACCCCCCCCTCTTAGTGCCACTCTTGATCCTAACAATTGGTATTAGAGCAAGGTTTACTCTTATTTGATTTTAAACCCAAGAGAGATGACATTTGTCGACAACCTAGAGGGTCATTCAATTACACATCCGCCCATGTTTAATGGGACGGATTACACATATTGGAAGACTAGAATGAGGATCTTCCTAATTTCAATGGATTTTGAATTATGAAATATTATAGAAAATAGCTTTCAAAAGTCTTCTCTTCCAATGAACGATTGGAATGAATTGGAGAAGAAGACTTTCGCTTTAAACGCAAAGGCTATGAATGCCTTATTTTGGTGCAGTAGATAAAAACGAGTTTAATCAAGTATCAATTTATGAAATGACTTTTGACATTTGGCACACACTCGAAGTGACTCATGAAGGCACTGGTAGAGTAAAAGAGTCCAAAATTAATCTTTTAGTTCATTCTTATGAGTTGTTTCGAATGAAACTGAGTGCGACCATTGGAGACATGTACACCCGATTTACAGATGTCATCAATGGTCTAAAAGGACTTGGTAAAGGTTTCTGGGATTTTAAACTGGTTAATAAGATTTTAAGATCCATTCAAAAAAGTTGAGATCCTAAAGTAACGGTCATTCAAGAGGCCAAAGATCTAAATAATTTTCTTCTTGAAGAACTAATTGGGTCACTAATGACCTATGAAATGATATGTAAAGCTCATGAGGAGCTTGAGGACACCTTTCCAAAGAATAGGAAGGACATAGCACTGAGAACACAAGAAGACCACTTAAAAGAAAACTCAAGTGATGAGGACTTTGATGATGACTTGGCACTCTTAACAAAAAAGTTCAAAAGATTAATAAAAAGAAATAAATTTAAAAATGATACTAAAAATAAATTTGAACCTAAGAAAGAACAAGTGATATGTTATGAATGCAAGAAGTCGGAACATTTCAAGAGTGAATGTTCCCAAGCAAAGAGGAGGCAACCAAAGAAGAAGGCTCTCAAAACTACATGGGATAACTTAAGTGCATCTGAAGAAGAGGAGCCTACCATTACCGAGCAAGTTGCTCACTATGCACTAATGGCCATTGGAGATGAGGTAAGAAGTTCATTTGATGCAAATTTATCCTTTGATGAACTCTTAAATGCTTTTATTCATCTATTTGATGAATGAAAATTAATTAGTAGAAAATATAAATTATTAAAAAAGGAGCATGCTTCTCTTGTTAATGATTTCAATAGATTAAAAGTTGAGCATAATGATAGTTTAGCTCCATGTACGAAATGTGATGAACTAGAAATACTTCAAAAAGAAAACTTGCTACTAAAGGAAACCTTAAGAGAATTTGAGGTTGGTAGCAAGTCCTTGAACATGATCCTTGCTAATAAAGGTCATGTTCATAGAAAAGGCAGAATTGGATTTGTGAGTAGCTCTTATCAAAATCCAACTAACTTTGTTAAAGGCCCTACTTTACATGTTTCATCCTGAAACAAATAAAACTTTTGTTGCAAATTTGGGCATATAGCTTATCACTGTCCATTCAAGAAATGTAGTCCACATAAATTAATTTGGGTTCCTAAAAGAACCTCAAATGACTCAATGCAACATGATAAACTATGTAGATCGATTTTTGAAGCACCCAATGTCAAATGGGTACCTAAAAATCATCTCTTTTTATAGAAAAATGTACCATCACAAGCTAAGAGTAAGAAATGATACTTTGATTTTGAATGCTAAAGGCTTATGACCAAAGATCCAAAATAACCCATAAAGCTCTTTAGCCAAAATAATAAAAAGAGGATCATAAGAATTAAAACTGTTAGTTATGAAATGATACTTATAAGATCATGATACAATAATTATTTGAAATCTTGTGTGATAAACACTTGATCTTGATCTCTCAAACATGAAAATTCTTATGCACAATTTCCCTTTCTAACTTCTTCCGGAGTTCTAAATTTCTAGGATACATTCCTTCCCAAAACTTTTTTTTCTTATTGAATTCTATCTAACAAGATAATGAATTTGTTAAATTTTCATTTTCGGACTTTCTTGATCACTCACCTAAATCATGATTTTATAGTGTGCATAATGAGCCATATGCATTTTTCCATACGAGTTTTTACAATGTTTGCATATAAATGATAAATCATGAACTTATGGTAGGCATTTTACAATACGAGTTCAATATAAGGTTTGAGTATGGTATGCATTTTATATGATGAATCATGAATGTAAAGTCTTCAATATGAATTTTCTTTTCTTATGATGCGATTTTTACATGGTAAGGTTGTGTTGTTCATAACAATAAAAGTCTTTCATGATAAGGTTGTGTGGTTACATGCAAGCAGTACTCACTGCATGATAAGGTTGATGTCACCCCCCTTCCCCTACACAACTATGTGAGTAGTGCTCATTACCTGTAGGCTGTGGCACTGCCCAGCTAGCGGTAGCACCACCAGTTGTCATGGGTGACAGGCGGTAGCACCGCCCAACCAGCAGTGGCACCACCAATTGTCATGGGTGGAAGGCGGTAGCATCGCCCAGCTAGCGGTGCCATTGCCCGCAACCTGCCCCTTATAAAACCCCAAGTTAGGGCCGACGGTAGAACCGATCCCAACTCATTTTGCACTCCTTCAAATAACTCCAAACCCATTGCTCTCCCTCTAGCAACCCAAAAATGCCCACTTCCCACTAGATCAAGGATCAATCTCTGACATTCTTTTATGGATCACTAGAAAGGAGAACTACTAAGGTAATCTCTATACTAAATTGATTCTCCTTTGTATTACTTGTTCTTGCTCCTTATTTGTCTTCATTATTGTAGTCTTAATGGGTTCTAGAAAATTCTCTAGGGACAAAGGGAAGAGGAGATTAGATGAAAATTATGACTCCATACTTTTCGATTCTAATCAACATGCCCTAAAATTTTCATCCATAGAGTCTAGACATGTTCATAAGAGAAAATATCTTGATTTAGATGAATTAAGTGATTTGAAACCTATTCAATGGCTTGTAAATCTAGACATTCTTCCAATTCTTCAAATGAGTGAACCTATCTACCCTAGACTTGTTAGGCTATTTTACAATAATTAACATGTAGATGAAGATGAGAAGGTATCTACTTATCTATTAGGACATCATATACTCATTATGGATAGAACTATTTGCAACATCATAGGAATTTAGGTAAAAGAAAGAGTGTGTTATTTTAGAGGACAATGGGATGATGAAACAGTTGGGACTACTTACGTTGATGCCTTATGAACAATTTTTGGCAATCCTAACTTAACAATTCTTCCAAAAAGCTACGAACATTTACTACCTTTAAGCACCAAAATACTTCATCACATCTTGATAAATATAATTCTCCCTAAATAATATCATCATGATAAAGTAAGTGAAATGGAAGTAGGTACCATGTATTAGATTGTGAAGGGACATAATAATTGTTTTGGTTACCTAATCCAACAAAACATGATTGAACTATCAAAAAAAGACATGATGCTTTTATATGGTGACTTAATCACAAGACTACTCCATGCCTATGATATTGTCATTCCACCCGACGAAGAAATTATAAAACTAGATAGATTTAGTATTATAAATAGAAATCTACTTCGATGGATGAGATGTACATTTAGAAATGGTATATGGTCTAGATTGCCTAGAAGGACTGATCCCCTCTAAGTATGAGATGAACACTTGATTCTTTCATATGAATTCTTTCTTAATGAAGGAAGAATTTTTATGAATTTTTTTAGTATGAGATGAACACTTGCAAGAGTGAGGATTTGATTTCACATGAATATCTTGATCCTTATGAAAATTGAAGCATGATTTAATGAAACACTTTTATCGTTTTTGACTTGATTCAAATCATTTCACAAAGTTGGTTCTCAATGGAATTTCCTCCTTACTTTCCTTCTTCATGCGAAGTTTTGATGAAACATAAAAAGAGAGAAGTTGATAGAAGCCATCTTTTTAAATGTTTATAACTTTTAATGTGAGAACTTTTGAATGATACCATTTTATGAATGCTTGATATATAATTGTATCATCAAATATAAACTAAAATATGGCATGAATTTTTACCACACTTGCATTATTGAATCGTTTTCCATTTTGTTGATGATAAAGGAGGAGAAATAATACCAAAATGTGGTAAATTGATGACAAATGTATGCAATGTATTTCATTATATATACTTGAAATGTTTGCTTGATAATTTTTTTTCATTATGATAAGATATCTAGAGCTTAACTTACTATTTTACAATTGATATCTTGCCATAGAATAATAAATTACTATCTTTGTCATTTTCATATTTGAAATATCATATTTGAAAATGAATGTCATGCCTTTACATCATTTTGAGAATTTTATATCAAGATAGTAATCATAATGTGTATGTTGATAAGTTTAAATGGATATAACTTATCAGTTTGATACTTGAATTCAAAGGATTTGAATTCAAGAGTGTCTTTTCTCAAGTATGGCATATAGATAAGGGGAGTTAAGGTTAACTCCGTCATCAATTGATTGTTATCATAAAAAAGGGGGAGATTGTTAAATCTTAGATTTTGATGATAAAGTCAATTGTAATTTGTTTGATCTAATTTATATGTTGAGAAAAGTGTGCAGGATTAACTACGATAGCAGTAAGATATAAAGCAGGTGTTATGCCGGAGTCAAGTTCGAGATCACGTTGGGAGTTCGAGAGTTTGTCGGAAGCATGGATGTTCATCGGAAGTTCTATTGGAACCAACCGAGAAGTCTAGGAGCTTACCGAAGAAGCTCATCAGAACTTGCCAAGAAGATTGTCGTCAAGTCTAGGAGCTTGCTGGGAGTCCACCGGAGCATTGTCGAGAGTTCATCGGATGTTCGTCGGAAGTACGCCGGAAGCTCGCTGGAAGAGTAATTGATGCACCGGAACAAGAAGAGTTGTGATCAAGTCTTACTTATCATAGTTAGAGTGTAAATTAAGTTAGGATTGGGAGGTAATCCCAATAACTTAATTAGGGGCCAACTAGGCCCTTAACAACGTTGATTTGGGTCTGATTGAAAGCCCAATCAGCTCCTGAAAACATGGTTGGCGGTGGCACCGCCCAGAAGACCCAGTCTCCTAAGTGGTCTAGGCGGTGATACCGCTAGCAGTTACTACCGACGATGGTACCACCCTTGTCAAGCGGTGGTACTGCTAGAGCTTGGTCTCCAAGCTTTGTTAGGTGGTGGAACAGCCCAAACTAAGCAGTAGTACCATCTAGTGTTAGGTGTCAGGCGGTGGTACCGCTAGGACCTCAGAAATCTAAGATTAGACACTTTTTGGCTCCATTTTTGAAGCCATTGGGGCCTGTAAAAATCTCACCCTTTTCTGCATGAAAGGACACAAAAACATTGAGATAATCTTGAGTTGTTGGGGTATAAAAGTATTGTAAACAAGTGCTTGAGTTCTCCTCCTCCCTTTCTAAGTTTTGAGATCATTCAAGAGAGATATGAGACTTGTAAGGGTTCTCTTATAAACCTGTGAAAAGGTTAAAGCGCTGCAAAAGAGGTGGTTGGTCTTCACCTATTGAAGGAAGGCCTTTAGTGGATGTCGGTGATCTCATCGGAGGAGGAATCCGAAAGTGGATGTAGCTCACATTGATCAAACCACTCTAAAACTCGGTTTGCATTTACTTTAAGCAATTTACTTTTATAGCAAACTGCCTCTCCTCCTTACTATGCTTTTACTACGCCTATATCTCACATATGCTTTCAAGTAAACACCTTGTGAGATCGTTTTTAATCGTATGAAGATTTTACGGAACCGACACTTTTTATTTGTGTAATTTACATTACTGTAAATCTCTTTAATCTTCTATTACACTTTTATAAAAAGCTTTCAAGTTCAAATTCTCTCCGAAACAGATTGAATCAAAACCATTTTCGTCAAAATTGACTTTAATCGAAACAAAGTCTTTCGAATTTGGAAAGTTTTCCGCTGCACTAATTCACCCCCCCTCTTAGTGCCGCTCTTGATCCTAACAAATCTAATCGTCTCACATTTACCGACTTAATATAATCGAGAGTGAGGATTTTGATTTGGTCTCCTAATATGACATGTCACACATACATATTTAATATATATCTACATCGTATGTAAATATATATACATATCTAGTAGGTGTACAAGCAATCATATATCACATGAGCAATCACACTAGATGATCATGGATATCCCTAAAGACTCCTGAATAAAGGGCAAACATGGATAGGATACCCTATGCCTCAGCGATACGGTCTATCATGTATGCCATGCTATGTATCAACCCTAATATAATGCATACTTTGAGTGTCACGAGCAGGTATCAGGTGGATCCAAGGTTGGAGTACTAAAAAGCAATAAAGTGTATTCTTAACTAATTGAGAAGGACTTAGGATCTTTTACTAGTATATGGACGTAGTAGCCTTAGAGTTGAAGGCTACACGGGGTAAAGTTTCCAGTTCGATATCGATGATAGCAAGTCTAATTTGGGGTGTTTGTTCACCTTGAATGGAGGAGTAGTATGTTGGAAGAGTTCTAAGCAAGAAACTACTACTGACTCGACCACAAAGGTGGATTACATTGCTATAGTAGAGGTAGCAAAGGAGGGAGTTTGGATGAAGAAGTTCATCATAGATCTGGGAGTTGTGCTAGGCAGGGAGGAGTCGATTCACTTATATTACGACAACCATGGGGTGATTGCTCAAGCAAGGGAACCCGAGTCTCATCAGAAGTATTTTGAGGAGGTTCCAACCTGTTAGAGAAATCGTGGCCCAAGGAGATGTGGTAGTGGAAAGAGTTTCATCCGAAGATAACATCGGAGATCCACTAACAAAGCCATTGTCTTATATTTCCTCTAAGCGTCATAAGGGTCCGATGAGGATCAGACATATAGGTGATTGGCTTTAGGTCAAGTAGGAGATTATTAGTCATAGGTGCCCTACAAGCCAATCACATGAGTGATAGCATGTGTGATATGATATACATTCTTTTTGCTTATTATATTTTGACATTTTATCACTTTATATTGCTTGTTGCATATACGCATATATATATATATATATATATTGTGATGTCCATAGATATGTGTAATGGGAATCAGATCGTGATAAGATCACGATACTGGGACCGATTCACCTTTAAACATGGACCCTAAATAATCTTGGTCATAAGTTACTTGAGAGAGACATTGATATAACTGAACAAACTAGTGTATTATATACCCATCCATATAATGGAGGTAGCTGGTCTCATAGTTGCTCGTGTGGGGATACCATGGATACAATGCATGTGCTCATTAGAGAATGAGTTCACTGATTGATTCATTCACGAAATGCTAGATGGTTGATGATGTCTTTTTGTCAAATAGCGATTTCATCTTCCTAGTGGTGTATCTGGTCTTCAGACTTGAGAAACCAAGGATGTCCTGTATGAGTTTTTCACTCTTTGATACCAGACTTATAGGCTTAGAAGTTCTAGATCTAGCACAACCGGTCATTAGGAGTGATAGCCATCCTTATGAGGACTATTAAGTGTTGATAGAGGATCATCTGCTCAGATAAATATTCCATGTGTTCTTGCTCAGATAAATCCCTAACCAGGGTCATTCGGATTAAAAGAGAAATAGTTCTCAGGGAGAATTCGATTATAGCAAGACTCGAGTAGAAACTATATGGGTCTGATAGCACCGTACCCAGTATATGGTCTTTGGGATATGACATAGATGAGGGACTATAGTTACACGGTAACTAATGACAAATAGATTCAATAGATTGGATTCCCCTATGTCGGTTGGGGACTACGGGGTAGTGGCATAGTACGTCCGTAGTCGATGAGTCGAATGAATTATTATGAAGATAATAATTCATTGAGCTAGAAGGAGTTCTAATAGGTATGTCTCATAGCTAGCTCGATATTGGTCCTAGAGGGTCACACACATATAATATGCGTTATGACGAGTAAAAGTTCAGATATGAGATATCTGTTAGAGCTCCTATTTTATTGGATATCCAATAAGCCCTTGAATTATTGGATCCTATGGATGAGATCCAATAAGTACTAATGAGAGATTATTAGATAGAGATCTATTAATCTAAGAGACTTGGGTAGTTGGATAGAGATCTAATATCAAATTGTTAGGAACGGGGTCGGGACTAAGAGAGGGGGGGGGGGGTGTGTGGAGTTAGTGCAGCGATAAAATACATCGGTTTCGAAAATTCTTTCGTACGATAAAAACTAATTTCAGAAACTTAACTTGAAAGTATATAGAAAAGTGTAGTGGATATAAAGCAAGTAAGTGAGGCAGTTTGCTATGAAAGTAAATTACTCAAAGCGTAAACGCAAACTAGATTTTTATAGTGGTTCGATCGTCGTGACCTACATCCACTCCATCGATTCCTCGTCCGTCGAGGCCACCGACATCCACTATTGATCTTCCTTCAATAGGCGAAGACCAACCACCTTTTATAACTCGATTCTCCTTTTACCGAGTTTAGGAGATAACCCTTACACCCCCACTCACTCCTCTCTCAAACTATTCTAAAACTTAGAACTTTAAGAGGAGCTCACAAAAGATTGTAGCAGCGTTTCTCTCCTTTTTTACTCTCAATACTTATGTGTGTTAGCCAGGGATGAGAGGGGTATTTATAGGCTTCAAGTTGATTCATACTTAGAGCCTAAAAATATCTCATCTCGGGTTTCCCGGGCACGGGTGGTACCATCGCCTACGCTAGGTGGTACCACCACTAGTGTCAGTCTGACACGAACACTGCGCTAGGCGGTACCATCGCCCAGTCTGGCGGTACTAGTGCTTGGGATGCTATGCTGGGTAGTACCATCGCCAAAGACTAGCAGTACCACTGCCTGACACCTTGCTAGGGGTGGTGCAACTGCCCAGACTAGCGGTACCACCGCCTGACACAATCTCGAAAACTATGCCACGATGGTGTCACTTCTTGGGACACTGTTTGGGCCTCTCATTGGGCCAAGATAGTCCTTACATGGGCCTAACTGGCCCCTAATTGGGTTGGCCCAATTCCAATCCCAGTTACGTGCTAACTACAAAATTTAAGACATTTCCTAAGCTAAATAAGTCCCTATATCTTGGTTTCTTCCGGCGATCTTCTGGCGAACTTCCGACGATCTCTCGGCAATGTTCCGGTAGACTCCCGGCAAGCTCCTAAACTTCACGACGATCTTCTTGGCAAGTTCCGATGAGCTTCTCTAGCAAGCTCTGAGACTTTTCAACTAGTTCCTGCAGATCTTCAAACGAACGTCCGGACTTCCGATGAACTCTCAAACTCCCAATGAAATCGTGTCATTGACTCTGAGACTTCATTTTGCTTTATGCCTTGCTATCGTAGTTAATCCTACACATGTAAAAACACACTTCGATCTAGATAATTAATACTAAGCATTAATTATGTTGTCCGACATGTCATTAGTCCCTCAACGCTTCGTCCGATTCTTTAGCGTATTGTCCTCTCTTGCGGCCTATTGCCCAATCGGCCAGTTGACTCCGCAACTCCGATAACCATGGGACAATATCCGCTCTTCTTGGCCCGATGCCCAAATCCATGGCCTGAAGCCTTCTATCGATACGTCGACCGATCCTCTAGCTCGATGTCCAATCTTCTGACATGTTTTCCTCTAGCACAACATGATTTTTTCTGCTTTAATTGTCTCATCCTGATCAAAGCATCCTACATCACTCAAAATGCAGATTAAATCATAAACACTTATCAATTGGTTTCATCATCAAAATCCGAGATTCAATATAAATATGGTAGGATCCATTAGGGTTAAGTTGATAAGGAGCCTCTATAAATAAGAAAGAACCAAACACCCATAGGCTAGAGGTTTCTTAGTTACCACCTTCTATTTTCCTCTCCTCTTCTCCTCCTTAGATAGCAGGTGTGGAGATTTGGGCAGTATTTCGAGGAGCATCGTCGTAGCCCTACTGTATATATCACTGCTAGAGAGGATGCTTGATCTCCTTCATCCTCTCCTACAGATCTATAGGGATTCAGGGATATACAATCTCCCTAGGTAACACAAATATCTCACGTATGGTTTTCAGTTTCGTTGATTTTGCGCACCAATCTACGCATGACGATGAACACCTCTTTGGGAAATTTGGGGTTTTTATTTTTTGTTCTTCCGCTGCATATGTGATGTCACCCCTAAATTTCCCTATAGTGATGTCAGGCCCATTCGGTTTCTACTCGATTCTTACTATACTCAGATTCTCCTAAATAACTCTTTCTTTTTCAATTTGGATGACCCTGGTTAGGGATTTGTCTGAGCGAGAATGCATGGGATATTCCTCTCAGAACTCTGAGATCAGATGATCCTCTATTGACACTCAATAGCCCTCATAAGATTGGCTACTACTCCCGATAACCGGCTATGCTAGATCTAGAACTTCTAGTCCGATAAGTTTGGTATCAAAGAGTGGAGTACTCATATAAGACATTCTTGGTGTCTCATGTCTAAGGACCAAAAAGACTACTGGGATTACGAAATCGTTATCTAACAATAAGGCATCATCAACCATCCAACATTCCGTGAGCGGATCAATCAGTGACTCATTCTCTAATGAGCACCTGCACTGTATCCCTAGTGTCCCAACATGAACAGCCATGAGACCAGTTGCCTCCATCATATGGACGGGTATATCCAATCTATCCAGTTATCTCGATGTCCCTCTTGAGTAACCTATGATCAGAATTATTTAGGATCTATGCTTAAAGGTAAATCGGTTTCATTATCGTGATCTCATCACAATCCGATTCCCATTACAAAGATCCATGGACATCACAATATATATTTTCATTCAACAAGTAATATAAAGTGATAAAATGCTAAATAATATAATAACAAAAAAGAGTGCATGTCATATCACATATGTCATTACTCACGTGATTGGCTTGCAGGGCACTTATAACTAGCACTACTACTGATACTATCAATACTATCGATGGGATTTTTAAAAATATATAATTCATATTTTCTAGCTCACAAGAGGTACCATTGCTTGCATGTGTAGAACCACTGTTAGAAAATCTAGGGTGACATCACATGCGTAGCGGAAGAACAGAAAATAAAATCCCAGAATTCTCATAGAAAAATAAGGTTTCATTATCGTGTAAGGATTGGTGTGTAAAAACCCATAAAACTGAAAAACCATGCATACAAGGGAGATTATGTTATATAGGGAGATCATATACCCCTAAAAACCTATAGATCTATGAGAGTGGATGAAGGAGGTTAACCATCCTCCAATCGAGCGGTGATCCACATAGTAGGGGCTGCAAAAATGCTCCTCAAATCGCTATACTATCGTTCTCGCTACACGCACCATGCAATCAAGAAGGGGCTACCCCATCTTGTTATCCACACACCCCAAATAGGAGATGTTGGTTAAGGAGGAAAGGGAGAGAGGAGAATAGGAGGTGGGAGCAAAAAGAATCTAGCTCATGGCCCTTTGGTTCCCTCCTATTTATAGAGGCCCCCTATCAACTTACCCTAATGAATCCTACCATATTGGGTACTAGAACTCCATCCAAATACCCAAACCTCTTAGATTAGTAGGTCTCTATCCAATAATCTCTTATTGGATCTTATTCATAGGATCAAATAATTCTGGGGTTTATTGGATATCCAATAAGATAGGGCTCCAACGGATATCTCATATCTGAACCTCTACTCGTTGCAACACCTACCATATATATGTGACCCTCTAGGCCTAATATCAAGCTAGCCGTAAGTCATATCTATCAGAACTCCTCTTGACTCTGTGAATTATTATCCCCATAATAATTTACTTGACTCATCGGCTATAAATATACTAGGCCACTAATCGTAGTCCCCAAATGATATAGGGGAATCGAATCCATTAGACCTATCTGTCCTCAGTTACGATGTATCTATAATCCCTTATCCATTTAACACCCGAGAGACCATATACCGGGCTTGGTTCTATCAAGCCCATACAGTTTCTACTTGAGTCTTGTTATAATCAGATTCTCCTAAAGAACTCTTTCTCTCTTAATCGGAATGACCCTCATTAGGGATTTGTCTGAGCAAGAACACATGAGATATTCCTCTCATGACACCGAGAGTGAATGATCCTCAATCGATACTCAATAGCCCTCGTAAGGTTGGCTACCACTCCCGATGACTAGCTATGCTAGATCTGGAACTTCCAAGCATATAAGTCTGATATCAAAGAGTAGAGTACTAATACAGGACATTCTTGGTGTCTCAAGTCTAAGGACCATATACACCACTAGGATGACAGAATTATTATTTGATAATAAAGCATCATCAACTATCCAGCATTCCATTAGTAGATCAATCAATGAACTCATTCTCCAATGAGCACCTATATTGTATCTCTAATGTCCCCACATGAGCAACTATGAGACTAGCTACCTCTATCATATGTTTGGGTATACAATATACTAATTTGTCTGTTTATCTCGATGTCCCTATCGAGTAACATATGACTAAGATTATTTAGGGTCTGTATTTAAAGATAAATTAGTCTCATTATCATAATCTTATTATGATCCGATTCCTTTTGCACAGATCTAAGGATATTACAATATATTCATGCAACAAGCAATATAAAGTGATAAAATACTAAATAATATAATAAGCAAAGAGAATGCATGTCATGTCACATGTGCCATCACTCACATGATTAGCTTGTAGGGCACTTTTGACTAGCAACTACCACCTGACCCCACCCTAGGTCATTGAATTTGCCTTCTAATAGACCCAATTCAACCATGGTTCAATCCCAATGGGCTCCTAATCAAGTTGACATGGTTATACCCCAAAACTAACTCAATTAGACTCTAAACGACTTCGATCAAGACTTAATAATTATAATCATGAAGCCTACATTGTCTGGTATGTCATCTATTCATCTAGTACTTCATCCGAATTTTTGACACATCGTCCTTTCCTTTGGTGTATTGCTCGATCTATCGGCATATTGACCTCCCACAACATCCGATCTTCTTGGCACAATACCCGATCCTTTCGACTCGATGCCCAAATTTTAACATGATGCACTTTAACCCAACGTCTGATTCTCTTGCTTCAAAGATTTAGATTTTCATGATCGAAGTTTCTCCTACGTCACTTGTCTCAAATGCTTATTAGTCCATAAACTCATCATTTGATTTTTATCGTCAAAATTTGGGATTCAACGGTCTCCCTCTTTTTAATGATGATAACTAATTAATAACAGAGCTTTAACTAGGCTCTCCCAATTTATATGCTATTTTGAAATATAAAAACTTGAAATAAAAAAATGATAACCTTTCAATGCAACTCTTTGAATTCAAGTCGAAATTAAAAATAAAATTATAGTGACTTTCATTACATAGGTCATATGTATAATTTCACTTTTCATTACAAATATCATATTGACTTTCATTACAAAAGTCATATGCAAAACATCAATATCAAAATAATCATTGCATACTTCATATACATAGTTCCAAATTATCATAAGTTAAAGCATCATAATTCTTTACATCATCAAAGAGTACAGTCGACTTCTCCCCTTTGTCATCAACAAAAAGGAGAAATATACAAGTTTTTACTTCTCTTTGAAATATGCAAGCTACTACTTCTCTCTCTCCCTTTGTCATCATTAGAAAGAAGAGAAGGATATCATGGATTCATGGTAATATTTCTCTTCATTTACATCAATGTTTCAATTATAAAGTTATTTTGATATCATATAAGGATATTAATATAAAAATAAGTTTAAGTCATGAGAGATTAATTTGATGATAGGGTATACAAGTCATGAATACATAAACAGTGAGAAATCAAGATAATGATCCATTTGAATGAATCTCCAAAAAAATAAAAATCATACGAAAAGAATTCATGCATTTGGAGGATTCAATATGCCTAATTCTCTTCTAATAAAATCAAATTATTTATCATTCAATGGTTTAGTAAAAATATCTGCTAATTGATGTTTTATCTCAATGAAATCTAAAGATATATCATGATGATTAACATGATCACTAATAAAATGATGTCTAATAGCAATGTATTTAGTCCTAGAGTATTGATTAAGGTATTTTGTTAAACAAATTATACTAGTATTATCACATTTTATAGGGATGATTTTCAGGTAAAGTCCATAATCTTCCAAGTTATTCTTCATGCAAATGACTTGTGTACAAAATGCACCTATCGCTACATATTCAGCCTCGGTTATAGATAATACAATAGAATTTTGTTTCTTAGAAGACCGAGAAATAAATGCATGATCTAGAAATTGACATGTTCCAAAGGTACCTTTTCTATCTATTCTGGATCCTGCAAAGTCAACATCAATATATGCAATTTAATCAAAATTTTTAAATTTTGGATACCATAATCCTAGATTAGGAGTTCTTTTTTAGTATCTAAAAACTTTTTTAACTGCTTTATAATGAGATTATTTAGGATTTGATTGAAATCTTGCATAAAGCCCAACACTAAATATTATATCAGTTCTAGTTGCTATGAGGTATAATAGACTACCTATCATACCTCTATAAGTCTTTTGATCAAAGTAATCTTCTTCATTGTTCATGTCTAATTTGGTAGAAATGCTTATAGGTGTGCTAATGACCTTAGTACTATCCAAGTAAAACCATTTTAGTAGATCCAAAATATACTTAATTTGACTAATAAAAGTTTCTGTTAGGATCAAGAGCACTAAGAGGGGGGGGCGGGGGGGGGGGGGGGGGGGTGAATTAGTGTAGCGGAAAACCTTCTTCGAAAAATAAAAACTGCGTTCGTTTGTTAAAAGTGATTTTGGTAACAAAACCGATTCATAAATCACTTTAACTTTTGTTTAAGCGAGATGCAGCAAAGATATAAATGTAGTTTGCAGTTATGATTCTAATCAGATAGTAGGCGTAAACTGAAATATGATATTCGTACGAAAAAACTGATTTACGTCTAAATGTTGATTCATAAATCACTTGATTAAGCGAGATGCAGTTTAAGCAAGGATAAAAAGGTAGTTTGCAGTTATGATAGAAATCAAAACGTAAATGCAAACAAAAATATAATGATCGTACGATGAAACTGATTTATGTCTAAACGCCGATTCGAAAAGTGCAAAACTTGAAACCCAATCGTATATGTGCAGAAAGCAGTAAGCTTTAGAGGAGGTTTGCAGTAAAGATAATATGCTCAAAGTAAATGCAAACCGAGATTTAGAGTGGTTCGGTCAATCTTGACCTACTCCACTTTTGGCTTCCTCCACCGACGTCAACTAGAGGCCTTCCTTCAATAGGCGAAGGCCAACCACCCTTTTATAGTTTCACTCCTTTTGACGGGCTTAGGAGACATCCCTTACAGAATTTTCTCTCCTCTCTTTAAAGCTCAGAACTTGGAAGAAAAGAGGGAGAAGAACTTTTGTCCTTTACAACAATTTTGAGCTCTAAAAATCACAGAACAAGATCAGGATTTCGGTGTATATGTTGTGCCCTTTCAGTGCTAAATGGGTGGGGTATTTATAGGCCCCAACCCAGTTTGAATTTGGAGCTCAAAACTGTCAATTCCCGGAATTCCGGGATCTGGCGGTTGCACCTCCTGACTGGAGCGGTTGCACCGACTGGCAGAGCTCGAAGACTGAGCCTCTGGGCGGTGCCACCTCTGTCGGGAGTGGTTGTACCTCCTGCCAGAGCTCGAAGACCGAGCTCAAGCGGTGCCACCGCCTGACTGAGGCGGTTGCACCTCCTACCAGAGTTCGAAGACTGAGCTCAAGCGGTGCCACATCTTGTCAGGGGAGGTTGCACCGCCCAGTCTCGCTCGGAGATTGAGCCCAGGCGGTGCCACATCTTGGCTAGGGTGGTTGCACCGCCCAGTCTCGCTCGGAGACTTAGCCCAGGCCACCTCCTGGCTTGGGCGGTTCAACCGCCTGGCAGAAATCAAGGTCCGAATAGGTTGATTCATTCGGCCCAATTTGGGTTTTTCAGGGGCCCAATTGTCCCAAGATTAAGTTAATGGGATCACCTCCCATTTCCAACTTAATCATTGTGCTAAGTACGATATTTCCTAAGACATTTACTGCAATCTTGCTCCGGTGCGTCATTAGCTTCTTCCGGCGAGCTTCCGGCGAACTTCCGTCGATCATCCGATGAACCCTCGGTGATGCTCATGCGGACTTCCGGCAAACTCCTGGACTTGCGATGATCCACTTGGCGAGTTCCGACGAGCTTCTTTGGCAAGCTCATGGACTTCTCGGATTTGTTCCTGCAGAACCTCCGACGACTGTCCGAACATCCGTCGAACTCTCGAACTCCCAACGTGATCATTGTCTTGACTCCGGCGCAATTCCTACTGCATATCTTACTTTCATCGTAGTTAATCATGCACACTTATCTCAACATATAGATTAGATAACAAATGACAATTGACTTCATCATCAAAATCCGAGATTTAACAATCTCCCCCTTTTTGATGATGACAATCAATTGATAATGGAGTTAACCTTAAGTCCCCCTGTATATATGCCATACTTGAGATAAGTCATTCTTGAATTCAAACCCTTTGAATTCAAGAGACATATTGATAAGTTAAAATCATTTAAACTTATCAATACTCCTATCATGATTCCCATCATGATGTATCTCTCTGAAGATGATGTCAAGGTTTGACATTCATTTTCAAATTTCACATTTCAAGTTTGAATGATGGTAATAGTAGCAATTCATCATATATCAACATGTAAAACTGCAAAGTAAGATTTTGATATCATTACACGATGCACACATTTCAAATGTTTTAGCAATTATCGCATTTCATGGTAAGATATCAATACGTAAAATTATGATGCAAGTTTTTTTGATATCTTGACATGATACAAACAAGGTATAATGCAAATTATAGCAATCATAGCATCTATTCATATATCTCTTGGTGATGCAAGCATGGCATTAATACTTATATATTTGTTCCCCTTTGTCATCAACAAAAAGCATGGTAATTGTGATAGCAGGAGAACAATAAGCAAATTTTGAGCATAAGTGTGATAGTTGTTCATGCCTTTACATGTTATTTTCCAAGCATATAAAGGAAAGCATGATACATAGATTGCTTTGAATACTTCTTCCTTTTTATTTGTTATAATCTTTTTGCATGAAGGAGGAAGGCCATTTGTGATACTAGCTATTTGTGAGTTTACTTTGAGTGAAATTAAAACCGATGAGAGATTAAATCATGAAGTTAAAGTCGATGAGAGATTGAATCATGCTTCATTTTTATAGGTATCAAGATATGTTTGTGAAACAAATCTTTGCAAGTAAAAACACTATCATCCATATTTCAAGATGGAATTTATAAGCAGGAATCATTTCATCAATTCCATTTCAGAAAAATATTTTTCATATAATAAGTGTATGAGAAAATCTGATTTTTAGGATACCAATTGTTAAGCGAATCCGAAAATGAAATTAACACTTTCGTGCATTCGGATAAGACTATGCTATATAATCATGAAGACAAAACATGCTTATTGTTATGGAAATTTTTGTATTTAACACATAATTTTCAACATGTTATTTAGGCATGTAATGGCAGTCAAGTGATTTGATCATTCAATAAAGTCCGAAAAATAATTTTAACTAGTTTATGTGTTCGGACACATCAACATTCCTAATTCTCTTCTTAGGAAATTAAATTGTTCTTCATTGAGAGGTTTTGTAAAAATATCAGCCAATTGATGTTTAGTATCAATGAATTCTATGATTATATCATGATTAGTAACATGATCTCGTATAAAGTGATGTCTAATATCAATATGTTTTGTTCTTGAGTGTTGTATAGGATTTTTCGTTAAGCATATTGCACTTGTGTTATCACATTTAATAGGAATATTTTTAAGAAGAATTTTATAATCTTCTAAGGTGTTTTTCATCCATACAACTTATGCACAGCATGCACTTGCTGCAATATATTCAGCTTCGGTTGTTGATAGTGCAACCGAGTTTTGTTTCTTAGATGACTAGGAAACAAGGGCATGTCCTAGAAATTGACATGTTCCTGATGTGCTTTTTCTATCTAGTCTACAGCCAGTAAAGTCCGCATCAGCATAAGCAATTAACTCAAGATTCTCTGATTTTGGGTACCATAATCCTAGATTTATGGTACCATTAAGATATCTAAGTATTCTTTTAATTGCTTTGAGATGAGATATCTTAGGGTTTGATTGAAATCTAGCACAAAGTCCTAATCATGATATCTGGTCTAGTTGTAGTGAGGTAAAGTAAACTTCCTATCATACCCCTATAAGTTTTTTGATCGAAGCTTTCTCCACTTTCATCAATTTCTAACTTAGTGGAGGTGCTCATAGGAGTGTTAATAGCTTTTGAGTTATTCATATTAAACTTTTTCAGCAAATTCATAGCATATTTAGTTTGACTAATAAAGATGTCATTGCTTAGTTGTTTGATTTGTAAGCCTAAGAAGAATGTTAATTCTCCCATTAAACTCATTTCGAATTCAAGACTCATAGTTTTAGCAAAAGATTCACAAAGAGATTCATTCGTAGAACCAAAGATAATATCATCAACATAAATCTAAATAATGCGAAAATTATTTTCAAAATTCTTAATGAACAATGTAGTATCAACCTTGCCTTTTGTGAAATTATTTTCAATAAAAAAAGAACTAAGTCTCTCATACCAAGCCCTCGGAGCTTGTTTTAAACCATAGAGAGCTTTAGTTAATCTAAACACATGATTAGGGAGGCTATTATTTTCAAATCCAGGAGGTTGTTCAACATAGACTTCTTCGGAAATAAAGCCATTAAGAAAAGCACTTTTAACATCCATTTGAAATAACTTAAAATTATTACTACTAGCATAGGCAAGGAGCATCCTTATGGCTTCTAATCGAGCCACAGGAGTGAAGGTTTCTTCGTAATCGATACCTTCTTCTTGGTTGAAACCTTTGGCCACTAATCTAGCCTTGTTTCTAACCATGATACCATATTCATCTTGCTTGTTTCTAAAAACCCATTTAGTACCAATAACTAAATCGTCATTTGGCCTAGGAACAAGCTTCTACACCTCATTTCTCTCAAATTGATTTAATTCATCTTGCATTGCGATAATCCATGAATCATCTTTCATGGCTTCGTCAACACATTTGGGTTCAATTTGGGAGATAAAAGCGGCGTTGGAACAAAAATTTTTAAGAGAAGAACGTGTTTGAACCCCCTTTGATGTGTCTCCTAAGATTAGCTCCTTAGAATGAGCATCTACATATTTCCGATCCTTGGGTAAGGATGTTTCGGAAGTGGATGTATTCAAGTTGCTAGTTAGAGACGGGGTTTCATTTAAATACAAGGAATCAAAATTAACATCATCATCAAAATCATTTTTCCTGATTTTGGAAATCTCATTAAAGACAACATGAATGGATTCTTCAATAATTAAAGTTCTTTTATTGAAGATACGAAAAGCTTTAGAAACCGAAGAATAACGAAGAAAGATTCCTTCATCGGATTTAGCATCAAATTTTCCTAAGTTATCTTTTTCATTCAAGATAAACCACTTACACCCAAAGACTTTAAAATATAAAACATTGGGTTTTTTGTTGTTCCATAACTCATAGGGAGTTTTGGTGAGTAAGGGTCTTACTAGAACTCTATCCAAAATATAGCATGCAGTATTTACGGCTTCGGCCCAAAAATATTTGGGTAGGCTATGTTCATTCAACATGGTTCTTGTCATTTCTTGTAAATTTCGATTTTTTCTTTCTACTTCTCTATTTTGTTGAGGATTTCTAGGAATAGAGAAATTATGGTTGTATCCATTGAGTTCACAAAATTCTTGGAAATCATGGTTTTGAAATTCACCACCATGATCACTTCTAATTGACAAAATCATAGAACCCTTCTCATTCTGAACAAGTTTACAAAACTTGGTAAAATATCTAAAGCATTCATTTTTTTGTTTTAAGAAGTAAGTCCATGTGTATCTGCTATAGTCATCCACAATGACGAAGACGTATTTGCTACCTCTTAGGCTAGATGTAGAGATTGGTCCGAACAAGTCCATATGAATCAATTGTAAGGGCCTAGAGGTACTTATTTGATTCTTAGATTTGAAACTACCCTTAATTTGTTTACCTAATTGGTAAGCATCACATACATTATCTTTGATGAACTTGATATTAGGAATTTCTCTTACAAGTTCTTTAGATGATATTTGAGTGATTAGTTTCATACTAGCATGACCTAATCTTCTATGCCATAGCCAAGCATCTTCATTCAAAACCGAAAAACATATTTCATTACACAAATCATTGATGTCAATAGTGTATACGTTATTTTGTTTTAATGCAATCATAGACATGTTTTTATGTGGTTTTTCAATGATGCAAGCATTAGATTCGAATCTGACAATATATCCTTTATCGCATAATTGACTAATGCTTAAGAGGTTATGTTTTAAAGCATCAACTAACAAAACATCTTCGATAAAGAAGTTGGATTTGTTACCTATAGTTCCTTTGCCAATAATTTTACCCTTGTTGTTGTCTCCGAAGGTGACATAGCCTTCGTCTATGCTAGTGAGCTTAGAGAATTGAGATGGATCTCCGATCATATGTCTTGAGCATCCACTATCAAGGTACCATCTTTTGCTCCTAGCTTGCGATGGTATAGCTTTCTACAAGAAAGGATGATTTTTAGGTACCCATTTGCTTTTGGGTGCCTCAAAAATGTTAGGATCGAGAGCACTAAGAGGGGGGGGGTGAATTAGTGCAGCGGAAATCTTACAGCGATTAAAACCAAAAGCTGCGTTCGTTCAATAAAAACTATTATGATGCAAAAGCTAATTCTCAGTTTGTATCTAAGTGCAGTTTGCGTCTAAGCACAGATTGCGTCTAAGCGCAGTTTGCGTCTAAACACAGTTTGCGTCTAAGCGCAGATTGCGTCTAAGCTCAGATTTACGTCTAAACGCAGTTTTACGTCTAAACGCAGATTTACGTCTAAACGCAATTTTACGTCTAAACGCAGATTTACGTCTAAACTCAGTTTACGTCTAAAACGTCTTTACACAGTTTGAGCAGTTTTACGTCTAAACTCAATTTTACGTCTAGACGCAGTTTCAAAGGGATCTGAACTTTAGAAACTCGTTCGTAAAAGCGCAGAAGACAGTTTTGCAGAATCAAGACGTAAATGTAAATTGCGATGTAAATATCGTACGAAAATGTTGGTTTACGTCTGAAAGCAGATTCGGATAGATCAGCACTTAAAAACTTGTTTGTGAAGGCGTAGAAGACAGTTTTGCAGAATTAAAACGTAAACGTAAACTGTAATGTACGAAAACACCGATTTACGTCTGAATGCAGATTCGGAAAGAACAACACTTAGAATTTGTTCATAAAAGCGCAGAGAGTAGTAGTTATGAAGGAGATTTGCAGTAATGATAAAGTGCTCAAAATATACGCAAACCAGAGATTTAGAGTGGTTCGGTCAGTCTTGACCTACTCCACTTTTGGCTTCCTCCACCGACGAGGTCACCGACGTCAACTAGAGGCCTTCCTTCAATAGGCGAAGGCCAACTGCCCTTTTACAGTTTCTCTCCTTTTGACAGGCTCAGGAGACAACCTTTACAGACCTTTCTCTCCTCACTTTACAACTCAAAAACTTGAAGAACAGAAGGAGGAGACTTAAAGGCTTTACAACACTTTTGAGCTCTTAGAATCACAGAAAAGATCAAGATTTCAGTGTAGGTCTGTATCTTTTCAGTGCTGAATGGGTGGGGTATTTATAGGCCCCAATCCAATTCAAATTTGGAGCTCAAAACGATCAAATCCCGGAATTCCGGGATCAGGCGGTTGCACCTTTTGACTGGAGAGGTTGCACCGCCTAGCAGAGCTCGAAGACCGAGCTCAGGCGGTGCCACCTCTCTGTCAAGGAGGTTGCACCGCCCAGTCTTGCTCGAAGACTGAGCTCAGGCGGTGCCACCTCTCTGTCAGGGAGGTTGCACCGCCCAGTCTTGCTCGAAGATTGAGCTCAGGCGGTGCCACCTCTCTATTAGGGAGGTTGCACCGCCCAGTCTTGCTCGAAGACTGAGCTCAGGCGGTGCCACCTCCCGGCTGTGGAGGTTGCACCGCCCAGTCTCGCTGGGAGGCTTAGCCCAAGCGGTGCCACCTCCTGGCCTAGGCGGTTGTACCTCCTGGTGCAATCAGGGTCCGAATGGTTAGCTCCATTCGGCCCAATTTCAGTCTTTCAGGGGCCCAATTGCCCCAAGATTAAGCTAATGGGATCACCTCCCATTTTCCAACTTAATCAACGTGTTAACTACGATTAGATCTAAGACAATTTCTGCAGCTTTGCTTCGGTGCGTCAATCGCTTCTTCCGGCGAGTTTCCGGCGAACTTCCGTCGATCATCCGATGAACCCTCGGTGATGCTCCTGCGGACTTCCAACAAACTCCTGGACTTTGCGACGATCCACTTGGCAAGTTCCGACGAGCTTCGCTTGGCAAGCTTCTGGACTTCTCGGATCTGTTCTCGCAGAACCTCCGACGACCGTCCGAACTTCCGTCGAACTCTCGAACTCCCAACGTGATCATGAACTTGACTCCGGCGCAACTCCTGCTGCTTGTCTAACTTTTATCGTAGTTAATCCTGCACACTTATCTCAACACATAGATTAGACAACAATTGACAATTGACTTCATCATCAAAATCCGAGATTCAACAATCTCCCCCTTTTTGATGATGACAATCAATTGATAATGGAGTTATCCTTAACTCCCCCTGTCTATATGCCATAGTTGAGATAAGTCAACCTTGAATTCAAGACCTAAGAATTCAAGTGACGTATTGATAAGTTAGATCAGTTAAACTTATCAATACTCCCATCATGATACTCATCATGATGTATCTCTTCAAGGATGATGTCAAGGCTTGACATACATCATCAAGTTTGTATGATTGTGTTTGTAACTATTCATCATGTAGTTTGAACATTATCATATAAAGCTGTGAAGCACTATTACATGATGCACACATTTGAAATTTTCTAGCAAGTTTTGCATTTTCTTCACATGATAAGATATCAACTCAAGGCATAATGCAAACTTTAGCACATGTTCATATATCTCTTGGTGATGCAAGGATGGCATAATCATAGCAGTGTGTTTATAGTATCACTCATAGTATTTCTAATCATGGCAGTGTTTATCAATTCATATATCTCCCCCTTTGTCATCAACAAAAAGCATAGTAATTATGATACCAGGAAAAAAATAATAGCAAGCTTATAGAGGAATTTTACATAGATTGCTTTAAATACTTCTTCCCCTTTTTGTTATAATCCATTGTCTATGTAAAGATTTTGCAGGATGGAATACATACACATGAATCACTTCATCAAATTTATTTCAGAAACTTATTTTTCATGAAAGTGTACGAGAAAATCTGGTGTATAGCATTCGAATAAATAAGATGCATTCGGACAAGATTTTGTTGCAGATTTTCACATATAATCATGGAAACATGGCAATCAAGTGATTTGATGATTTAATAAAGTCCGAAAAATAATTTTAACAAATTTATCTATTCGGACATATCAACATTCCTAATTCTCTTCGAATGAAATCAAAGCACAAGGTTTTCAAAACTTTTAGTTTCAAAGCACAACATTCTTAATTTGGACACATCACATACCAAGCAATAATGATACCATAAAAATCTGAGATAATTTTTACCACAAGGCGCAAGATATATGTTTCCCACGATAGATGTTTACAGCCAGCACATCAGAAGTAACATAAGAAGTTTACAACAACAACAGGTGTTCAACAAGTTCATTGATGAGGTGGAAAATTAAAGTGCCTAAACAAGGAGTCAAATTGACTATGAATTTGCTGCAGCTCAGATAGGATTTGATCTTGTCGTTGTTCAATCCGTTCTTGTCTCTGTTCGAATCGATCCATTCGAATCCCAATTTCTTCGATGGATGTATGAGTTTGCTCAACTGGATGTATTTCCTCAAAGGGAAGGGTCGGAGGAGATTGGGTACCCCTAAATACTGGTGTTTCCGGTTCTGGTTTAGGTTGAGGGTGATCAGTCCTTCTAGGGATTCTAACCCAGTTACCGTTTCTATAGTAACATCTTAGTCGGTGAAGTAGATTTTTGTTTATTATGCTGAATCGATCTACTTTCATTACTTCTTCTTCTGGTGGTATTGGAATGTCGTAAGCTTTCATTATTCTTGTGATTATACCACCATATGGGAGCATCATATCTTTCTTAGATAATTCTAACATGTTTTATTGGATAAGATAACCAAGACAGATGTCATGTCCTTTCATGATTAAGTACATAGTTCCTAATTTTAATTGACTTATTTCATCATGATGGTATTGTTTAGGAAGAATTATACTAGTCATGATATGATGAAGTATCTTAGTGTTCAAAGGCAATAGATGTTCATAACTTTTAGGAACCAATGCTATGTCAGGATTGGCAAAGATTGTTCCTAAGGCTTCAACATAGGATGTTCCAATACTTTCATCATCCCATGATCCTCTAAAGTAAAGTCCTATGCTTTTTAGGGGAATGCCTATCATATCACAAATGAACATATCAGTGATTGAGATGTGTTGTCCTAAAAGATAGGTGGACATCCTTTCTTCATCATCTATTTGTATGTTATTGTAAAATAATCTAACTAGCCTAGGATAGATGGGTTCGTTAATCTGCAAGATTGGAAGTAGATCTAGGTTTGCAAACCATTGGATAGTCTCTAAGTCTCTTAGTTCATTTAGATCTACGTATTTTTCCTTATTGATACATCTAAGTTCGAAAGAGGGAAATTTTTCAGCATGGTTTTTTGAATCGAAAAGAGTGAAATCAAACTCTTCTACTAAACTCCTCTTTCCCTTGTCCCTTGAGGATCTTCTAGATCTCATAACTACTGCTGTTTAGAGGGATGATGATGAGCAAGGGCAAATGAAGAACAAAACATAATTTAAGGGCTTCTTAGAGAGTACCTTTATGAAATCTTCAAGAGAAGGAAGGATTCTTGATGTTTTGCTCCGAAATGGGAGGTATTTGGAAGGCTTAGAGGAGTGAAATGAGAATGGAGGAGACTTGGAAGAGTAGAGGAGGAAATGGGAGTGAGTTGGGGTCGGTTCCACTGCCGGCCCTAGCGTGGGTTTAAAAAAAGCAGAGTTGCGGGCGGTTGCACCTCTAGCTGGAGCGGTGCAACCTCTGGCAACCCGTGGTAGCTGGAGGTGCCACCACCAGCTGGAGAGGTGCCACCGCCTGCATCCAGTGAGCACCTAATGTGATTTGATCAGGGAGTCTTTGCCTTGAGGAGAGTTTTTCATTTCAGAGCAATTAAGATTGGTCTTTTAACGTGCATATGTATGTTGATAGTTTGTTTGGTATCCCTTTTAAGATCATGACATATTTAGTTTCTTCATGATACAAGAATTAATTCGTAGATGATAGTGTTGACGGGTTCGAAGATCAAGGGGATATGTGAATTTGGATATCATATGTTTCTAATAAGGTTGTATCCAAATCGTATTTGTGATTTCACAACTTCCACTTGTTACTTAAGCGTTGTGAGTTCCTTTTTGACTCTTGGTTTGTGCCTATCGAGAGTCAAGGAGCAGAATATTATTTCTTGCTCCGGCCTAAAATTTTAATGTTTTTATAGGAAGGGATGATTTTTAGGAACCCATTTGCTTTTGGGTGCCTCACAAATAGATCTACATTTCTTATCATGTTGCATAGAATTTTTCATGGTTCCTTTAGGAACCCAAATCAATTTGTTTGGACTTATTTTCTTGAATGGACAACAATGTGTCTTGTGTCCAATTTTGCAACAAAAGTTGCATTTTGCTTGGTGTTGAACATGTAAGATGGAGCCTTTTATAAAAGTGGTTGGATTTAGGTGAGGACTTCTCACAAATCCAATTCCACTTCTTTTTGGAACGTGATCCTTGTTTGCAAGGATCATGTTTAATGACTTGCTACCAACCTCGAATTTCTTCAAGGTGTCCTTGAGTAGCAGGTTTTCTTTTTGGAAAGTTTCTAAATCATGACATTTGATACATGAATGTAAACTATCATGATGTTCAACTTTTAATTTGTCAAACTCACAAGTAAGACTATCATGCACCTTTTTCAGCAATTTGTATTTTCTACTAATATTTTTGCATTCATCAAACAATTCATGGAAAGCATTTAATAATTCATCGAATGATAAATCTGCATCTATTGAATTTGTTACCTCATCTTCGATGGCCATTAAGGCGTAATGAGCAACTTGCTCGGTGTTGGACTCCTCTTCTTCGGATGCGCTTGAGTCATCCCATGTTGCTTGAAGCTCCTTTTTCTTTGATGTTCTCTTCTTGACTTGGGGACAATCACTCTTGTAGTGTCCCGGCTTTTTGCATTCATAGCAGATTACTTGGTCCTTCTTGGGTTCAAGTTTATTTTTTGCAACATTCTTAAACTTGTTTCTTTTAAAGAACTTTTTAAACTTTCTTGTTAGAAGTGCCAAGTCATCATCACAGTCCTCATCACTTGAGTTTTCTCTCAAGTGGCATTCAGAAGTTTTGAGTGCCATATCCTTCCTGTTCTTTGGAAGGATGTCTTCTTGCTCTTCATGAGCTTTACAAGTTATTTCGTAGGTCATTAATGACCCGATTAGTTCTTCAAGAGGGAAATTTCGCAGATCTTTTGCCTCTTGAATAGCAGTGACTTTAGGATCCCAACTCTTAGGAAGGGATCTTAGTATCTTGTTAACAAGCTCAAAATCCGAAAAGCTCTTTCCGAGTCCTTTTAGACCATTGACGACATCCGTGAAACGGGTAAACATGTCGCCAATGGTTTCACTCGGTTTCATGCGGAAAAGTTCAAAAGAATGTAACAACAAATTGATTTTTGACTCTTTTACTCTACTTGTGCCCTCATGGGTCACTTCGAGTGTGTGCCAAATATCAAATGCAGTTTCACAAGTTGAAACACGGTTAAACTCGTTTTTATCAAGTGCACAAAATAAGGCATTCATAGCCTTTGCATTAAGAGCGAAAGCCTTCTTCTCCAAATCATTCCAATCGATCATTGGAAGAGAAGACTTCGAAAATCCGTTTTCGACAAGATTCCACAGTTCAAAATCCATAGAAATAAGAAAGATCCTCATTCGGATCTTCCAGTAGGTGTAGTCCGTCCCACTGAACATGGGTGGACGCGTAATAGAATGCCCCTCTTGGTTTCCGGCGTATGCCATTTCTCTTTGGGTTTTAATCCGTTAGAGAGTTAACCTTGCTCTGATACCAATTGTTAGGATCGAGAGCACTAAGAGGGGGGGGGGTGAATTAGTGCAGCGGAAATCTTACAGCGATTAAAACCAAAAGCTGCGTTCGTTAAATAAAAACTATTATGATGCAAAAGCTAATTCTCAGTTTGTATCTAAGTGCAGTTTGCGTCTAAGCATAGATTGCGTCTAAGCGCAGTTTGCGTCTAAACACAGTTTGCATCTAAGCGCAGATTGCGTCTAAGCTCAGATTTATGTCTAAACGCAGTTTTACGTCTAAACGCAGATTTACGTCTAAACTCAGTTTACGTCTAAAACGTCTTTACACAGTTTGAGCAGTTTTACGTCTAAACGCAATTTTACGTCTAGACGCAGTTTCAAAGGGATCTGAACTTTAGAAACTCGTTCATAAAAGCGCAGAAGACAGTTTTGCAGAATCAAGACGTAAACGTAAACTACGATGTAAATATCGTACGAAAATGCTGGTTTACGTCTGAAAGCATATTCGGACAGATCAGCACTTAAAAACTTGTTTGTGAAGGCGTAGAAGACAGTTTTGCAGAATTAAAACGTAAACATAAACTGTAATGTACGAAAACACCGATTTACGTCTGAATGCAGATTCAGAAAGAATAGCACTTAGAATTTGTTCGTAAAAGCGCAGAGAGCAGTAGTTATGAAAGAGATTTGCAGTAATGATAAAGTGCTCAAAATAAACGCAAACCAGAGATTTAGAGTGGTTCGGTCAGTCTTGACCTACTCCACTTTTTGGCTTCCTCCACCGACGAGGTCACCGACATCAACTAGAGGCCTTCCTTCAATAGGCGAAGGCCAACTGCCCTTTTACAGTTTCTCTCCTTTTGACAGGCTCGGGAGACAACCTTTACAGACCTTTCTCTCCTCACTTTACAACTCAAAAACTTGAAGAATAGAAGGAGGAGACTTAAAGGCTTTGCAACACTTTTGAGCTCTTAGAATCACAGAAAAGATCAAGATTTCGGTGTAGGTCTGTATCTTTTCAGTGCTGAATGGGTGGGGTATTTATAGGCCCCAATCCAATTCAAATTTGGAGCTCAAAACGATCAAATCCCGGAATTCCGGGATCAGGCGGTTGCACCTCTTGACTGGAGAGGTTGCACCGCCTGGCAGAGCTCGAAGACCGAGCTCAGGCGGTGCCACCTCTCTGTCAGGGAGGTTGCACCGCTCAGTCTTGCTCGAAGACTGAGCTCAGGCGGTGCCACCTCTCTGTCAGGGAGGTTGCACCGCCCAGTCTTGCTTGAAGACTAAGCTCAGGCGGTGCCACCTCTCTGTCAGGGAGGTTGCACCGCCCAGTCTTGCTCGAAGACTGAGCTCAGGCGATGCCACCTCCCGGCTGGGGAGGTTGCACCGCCCAGTCTCGCTGGGAGGCTTAGCCCAGGCGGTGCCACCTCCTGGCCTAGGCGGTTGCACCTCCTGGTGCAATCAGGGTCCGAATGGTTAGCTCCATTCGGCCCAATTTCAGTCTTTCAGGGGCCCAATTGCCCCAAGATTAAGCTAATGGGATCACCTCCCATTTTCCAACTTAATCAACATGCTAACTACGATTAGATCTAAGACAATTTCTGCAGCTTTGCTTCGGTGCGTCAATCGCTTCTTCCGGCGAGTTTCCGGCGAACTTCCGTCGATCATCCGATGAACCCTCGGTGATGCTCCTGCGGACTTCCGGCAAACTCCTGGACTTTGCGACGATCCACTTGGCATGTTCCGACGAGCTTCGCTTGGCAAGCTTCTGGACTTCTCGGATCTGTTCTCGCAGAACCTCCGACGACCGTCCGAACTTCTGTCGAACTCTCGAACTCCCAACGTGTTCATGAACTTGACTCCGGCGCAACTCCTGCTGCTTGTCTAACTTTCATCGTAGTTAATCCTGCACACTTATCGCAATACATAGATTAGACAACAAATGACAATTGACTTCATCATCAAAATCCGAGATTCAACAAAAAATAGATCTACATTATTTATCATGTTGCATAGAATTTATCATGGTTTCTTTAGGAACCCAAATTAATTTGTTCGGACTAATTTTCTTGAATGGACAATAATGCGTTTTGTGTCCAAGTTTGCAACAAAAGTTGCATTTGTCTTGGTGTCGAACATGTAAGATGGGGCCTTTTATGAAGGCGGTTGGATTTTGGTGAGGACTTCTCACAAATCCGATTCCACTTCTTTTGGAAACGTGACCCTTGTTTGCAAGGATCATGTTCAAGGACTTGCTACCAACCTCGAATTTCTTCAAGGTGTCCTTAAGTAACAAGTTTTCCTTTTGGAGAGTTTCTAGATCATGGCATTTTATGCATGAACCTAAACTATCATGATATTCAGCTTTTAACTTATCAAAATTAAAAGTAAGACTAACATGCTCCTTTTTTAGCAATTTGTATTTTCTACTAATAATCTTGCATTCATCAAATAAGTCATGGAAGACATTTAATAATTCATCAAATGATAAATCTGCATGTATTAAATTCATTACCTCCTCTCCGATGGCCATTAAGGCGTAATGAGCAACTTGCTCGGTGTTGGACTCCTCTTCTTCGGACGCGCTCGAATCATCCTATGTTGCTTTGAGCGCCTTCTTCTTTGATGTTCTCTTTTTGACTTGGGGACAATCACTCTTGTTGTGTCCCGACTTTTTGCACTCATAGCAAATAACTTGGTCCTTCTTGGGTTCAAGTTTATTTTTTGTGTCATTCTTAAACTTGTTTCTTTTAATGAATTTTTTAAATTTTCTTGTTAGAAGTGCCACATCATCGTCATAGTCCTCATCACTTGAGTTTTCTCTCAAGTGGTCTTCTAAAGTTTTGAGTGCCATATCCTTCTTATTCTTTGGAAGGATATTTTCTTGCTCTTCATGAGCTTTGCAAGTCATCTCGTAGGTCATTAATGACCCGATTAGTTCTTCAAGAGGGAAGTTGTTTAGATCTTTCGCCTCTTGAATAGCAGTGACTTTAGGATCCCAACTCTTAGGAAGGGATCTTAGAATCTTATTTACGAGCTCAAAATCCGAAAAACTTTTTCCGAGTCCTTTTAGACCGTTGACGACATCCGTGAAACAGGTAAACATGTCGCGAATAGTCTCACTCGGTTTCATCCGGAAAAGTTCGAAAGAATGTAACAAAAGATTGATTTTTTACTCTTTCACTCTACTTGTGCCTTCGTGAGTCACTTCGAGTGTGTGCCAAATATCAAATGCGATTTCACAAACCGAAACATGGTTGAACTCATTTTTATCAAGCGCACAAAATAAGGCATTCATAGCCTTTGCATTAAGAGCGAAAGCCTTCTTCTCCAATTCATTCCAATCGATCATTGGAAGAGACGACTTCGAAAATCCATTTTCAACAAGATTCCAAAGTTCAAAATCCATAGAAATAAAAAAGATCCTCATTCGGGTCTTCCAAAAGGTGTAGTCCGTCCCATTGAACATGGGTGGACGTGTAATAGAATGTCCCTCTTGGTTTCTGGCGTATGCCATCTCTCTTGGGTTTTAATCCGTTTGAGAGTTAACCCCACTCTGATATCAATTGTTAGGATCAAGAGCACTAAGAGGGGGGGGCGGGGGGGGGGGTGAATTAGTGCAGCAGAAAACCTTCTTCGAAAAATAAAAACTACGTTCGTTCGTTAACAGTGATTTTGGTAAGAAAGCCGATTCGTAAATCACTTTAACTTTTGTTTAAGCGAGATGCAGCAAAGATATAAATGCAGTTAGTAGTTATGATTCTAATAAGATAGTAGGCGCAAACTGAAATATGATATTCGTAAGAAAAAACTGATTCACGTCTAAATGCTGATTCATAAATCACTTGATTAAGCGAGATGCAGTTTAAGCAAGGATATAAAGGTAGTTTGCAGTTATGATAGAAATCAAAACGTAAACGCAAACAGAAATATGATGATCGTACGATGAAACTTATTTATGTCTAAACGCCGATTCGGAAAGTGCAAAGCTTGAAACCCGATCGTATATGTGCAGAAAGCAGTAAGCTTTAGAGGAGGTTTGCAGTAAAGATAAAATGCTCAAAGTAAATGCAAACTGAGATTTAGAGTGGTTCGGTCAATCTTGACCTACTCCAATTTTGACTTCCTCCACCGACGAGGTCACCGTCGTCAACTAGAGGCCTTCCTTCAATAGGCGAAGGCCAACCACCCTTTTACAGTTTCACTCCTTTTGACGGGCTTAGGAGACAACCCTTATAGAATTTTCTCTCCTCTCTTTAAAGCTCAGAACTTAGAAGAAAAGAGGGAGAAGAACTTTTGGCCTTTACAACAATTTTGAGCTCTAAAAATCATAAAACAAGATCAGGATTTCGGTGTATATGTTGTGCCCTTTCAGTGCTGAATGGGTGGGGTATTTATAGGCCCCAACCCAGTTTGAATTTGGAGCTCAAAACTGTCAATTCCTGGAATTTCGGGATCTGGCGGTTGCACCTCCTGACTGGAGCGGTTGCACCGCTTGGCAGAGCTCGAAGACCGAGCTCAGGCGGTGCCACCTCTTGTTAGGGGAGGTTGCACCGCCCAGTCTCGCTCGGAGACTGAGCCCAGGCGGTGCCACCTCTTGGCTGGGGCGGTTGCACCGCCCAATCTCGCTCGGAGACTTAGCCCAGGCAGTGCCACCTCCTGGCTTGGGCGGTTCAATCGCCTAGCAGAAATCAGGGTCCGAATGGGTTGATCCATTTGGCCCAATTTGGGTTTTTCAGGGGCCCAATTGCCCCAAGATTAAGTTAATGGGATCACCTCCCATTTCCAACTTAATTATTGTGCTAACTATGATATTTCCTAAGACATTTTCTGCAATCTTGCTCCGGTGCGTCAATCGCTTCTTTCGGCGAGCGACTTCCGCCGATCATCCGATGAACCCTCAGTGATGCTCCTGCGGAATTTCGGCAAACTCCTGAACTTGCGACGATCCACTTGGCGAGTTCCGACGAGCTTCTTTGGCAAGCTCATGGACTTCTCGGATTTGTTCCCGCAGAACCTTCGATGACTGTCCGAACTTTCGTCGAACTCTCGAACTCCCAACGTGATCATTGTCTTGACTCCGGCGCAACTCCTGCTGCATATCTTATTTTCATCGTAGTTAATCCTGCACACTTATCTCAACATATAGATTAGATAACAAATGACAATTGACTTCATCATCAAAATCCAAGATTTAATAGTTTCAACACTTAGTTGCTTAATTTATGATCTTAAGAAAAATATCAATTTATCCATTAAACTTATTTCAATTTCTTGGCTAAGATTCACATAAAGATTCATTTGTAGAACCAAAATAATATCATCAATATAAATTTGAACAATAAAAAAAATATTTTTAAAATATTTAATAAATAATATTATATCGACCTTGCATTTGAAAAAAATATTTTGAATAAGAAAAGAACTAAGCCTCTGATACTAAGCCCTAGGAGCTTGCTTCAACCCATATAGAGCCTTAGATAACTTATAAATAAGGTTTGGAAAAAGAATATTTTCAAATCCGGGTGATTGCTCAACATAAGCTTCTTTGGAAATAAAACCATTAAAAAAAGTACTTTTGACATCAAATTGAAATAACTTAAATTGGCTTTAGGTCATAGGGGTCTGATGGGGATCAGACATAGAGGAGGTGATTGGCTTTAGGTCAAGTGAGATATTGCTAGTCGTAAGTGCCCTACAAGCCAATCACGCGAGTGATGGCATGTGTGACTTGACACGTAGTCTTTTTGCTTATTATTATTATTTAGTATTTTATCATTTTAAATTGCCTATTGCATGAATATATTCTGATGTCCATGGATCTATGCAATGGGAGTCGGATCGTGATGAGATCAGGATAATGAGACTGATTTGCCTTTAAACATAGATCCTAAATAATCCCCGTCATAGGTTACTCGAGAGGAACATCGAGATAACTAGACAAACTAGTATGTTATATATATATATATATATATATATATATATGTATGTATATATATGTATATATATATATATATATATCCATATAATGGATGTAATTAGTCTCATAACTGCTCATGTGAGGATACTAAGGATATAGTGCAGGTGCTCATTGGAGAATAAGTTCACTGATTGATCCGTTCACAAAATGTTGGATAGTTAATTATACCTCATTATTAGAAAGTGATTACGTTGTCCCAATGGTGTACTTGGTCCTTAGACTTGAGACACTAAGGATGTCCTGTATGAGTACACTATTCTTTGATACAAGATTTATAGGCCTGGAAGTTCTAGATCTAGCATAGCGGTCATCGGGAGTGGCAGCCAATCTTACGAGGACTATTTAAGTGTCGATAGAGGATTATTAACTCTCGGTATCATAAGAGAAATATCTCATATGTTCTTGCTCAGATAAATCCCTAGCCAGAGTCATTTGAATTGAGATAGAAAGAGTTCTTCAAGAGAATCCGATTAGAGTAAGACTCGTGTAGAAATTGTATACGCCTAATAGTGCCATACCCGATATACAGTCTCTGGGATATTAGATGGATGAGGGACTGTAGGTATACAGTAATTGAGGATAGATAGGTCCAATAGATTGGATTCCCCTATATAGTTTAGGGACTATCGCATAGTGGCATAGTATGTCCATAGTTGATGAGTCGAGTGAATTGTTATGGAAATAATAATTCACTGAGCTAGAAGGAGTTATGAGAGGTATGACTCATGGCCAGCTCAATATTTGGCCTAGAAGGTCAGACACATATGGTCGGCATTGCGATGAGTAAAGGTTCGGATATGAGATATCCGTCGGAGCCCCTATCTTATCGGATATCAAATAAGCCCTTGAATTATTGGATCTTATGGATGAGATCCAATAAGAGCCAATGAGAGATTATTGGATAGAGATCCACTAATCTAAGAGGCTTGGTAGTTGGATGGAGATCCAACACCCAATAGGGCATGATCCATTAGGGTTAAGTTGATAGGGGGACATCTATAAATAGGAGGGAACCAAAGGCCCATAGGGCAGAGCCTCTCTTGGTTGCCATCTCCTATTCTCCTCTCCCCTTCTCCTCCTCAAATAGTAGGCTTGGAGATTTGACGAGCGTCATTGCAGCCCTGTTGTGTGGATCGCCGTTAGAGAGGAGGGTGCTTGACCTCCTTCATCCACTCCTACAAATCTGTAGGGATTCAGGGATATACGATCTCTCTAGGTAAAACACTATCTCACACGTGAATTTAAATTTCGTGGGTTTTTGCACCAATCTTTGCATGATGATGAACACATCTTTGGAAAATTTGGGAATTTTATTTTTAATGTTCTTTCGCTGCGCATGTGATGCCCAATAAGATTTCCCTACAATGTACACCTGTTTTACAGTTGTTGTCAATGGTTTGAAAGCTCTTGATAAAAGTTTTACTAATCTTGAATATGTTAAAAAAAATTTACGATCTCTTCCAAACAATTGGGATCCAAAAGTAACTACTACTCAAGAAGTAAAGGACATAAACTATTTTCCTTTTGAAGAACTCATAGAGTCATTAATGACCAATAAAATGACTTACAAAACACATGATGAATTTGAGAATAACCTTCCAAAGAATAGGAATGATATAATACTTAGAACTACAGAAGACCACTTGAGCCAAAGCTCAAGTGATGATGATGACTTGACACTCATCACAAGAAAATTTAAAAAATTATAAAATAAATAAAATAAATTTTGTAAAACAAGATACTTAGAATACAAATGAACTAAAAAATGACATAATTATCTGCTATGAATGCAAAAAGCCAAGGCACTTTAAAAGTGAATATCCATAACTGAAAAATTTATTAAAACAAAAAATGAAGAAAGCACTCAAGGCAACTTGGGATGAATCAAGTGCATCAAAAGACAAGTAGCAAACCAATAAAAATGAGATGACAAACTATACTTTAATGACTCTCAATGATGAGGTATGTGACTTAACCGAAACTCATTTATCTTATAATGAATTACTCAATGCTTTTCATGATTGATATGATGATTTTAAATTAGTTGGTAAGAAATATAAATTACTAAAAAAGGATCATGCTTCTCTTTCTGGTAAATTTAAACAATTCAAAAATGAGCATAATAATTATATTTTAATCTCTTTTAATTAATATGAAAAGTTAGACTTAGTCAAAAAGGAAAATGAGGTATTATAATAAATATTAACAAAATTTAAAATTAATAGCAAATCATTAAACATGATTCTAGCTAATAAAGGTCATGTACGTAGAAGGAAAGGAATCGGATTTATGAGTAACACTTAACAAAAGTCAACCACATATGTTAAAAGACCCACATTACATATTTCCCCTAAAGATACATATAATTTTAATGGTAGATATGGTCATTATACTTATAAATATTTATTCAAAAATCATAGCTTGCGTAAATTAGTTTGGGTTCCTAAAAGAATCATAAATGACTTAACACCAAAAGACAAGATAGGTAGATCTAACTATGAGGAACCCAAAGTTAAATAGGTACCTAAAGCAAACTCACCTTTCTTGTAGATATCTCTACAATTGAAAGCTAGGAGCAAAAGATAATATCTTGATAGTGGATGCTCAAGGTATATGATCGGAGATCCAATACAAATCTTAACGAAGTTATAAGATTTGATTACCTTATCAAATCTTATGTTCCAAATTCAGGAGGCTTGCTTTAGTCCATAAATAGACCTAAGGAATCTGCACACATTATATATGCTTTCTTTAGATACAAATCCCTCAAACTGTATCATATACACCTCCTCCTTGAGATTACTATTGAGGAATGTGATTTTTACATCAATTTACCAGATCTCATAATCATAATATGTTGCAATAGTTAATAGAATTCAGATGAATTTTAGCATGGCTACAGATGAGAAGGTTTTATTATAGTCAACACCTTACTTTTGACGATACCACTTAGCCACTAGCCTCGCTTTATAGGTCTCTACCTTTTCATCTATTCCAATCTTCTTCTTGAAGATCCACTTGCAACCAAGGGGTACGATACCCTCGAGTGTATCAATTAGGTTCCAAATCTTGTTGGAGAATATGGAATCCATCTCAGAATTCATGGCTTCTTGCCACTTCCTAGAGTCTATACTTGTAATAGCCTCATTATAGGTCTAAGGATCAATATATTTAACATTCTCTCCTTTGATATATCCCACATATCTCTCATGAGGAGGGGGTGCTCTATCAGACCTATGTAAAGTCAAAACTTGTGTGCTAGTTAGCTGAACAGACTCGGGCTGTAGAATGATGCTTAGCTAGGTTATCCTGTTAGTATCGAGTCGGCACTAAGGGGGGGGGGGGGGGGGTGGGGGTGAATTAGTGTAACGATAAAATTATGTTGAGTCAAAATCTTCGTTCGATGAAAATGTATCGGAAAGATGCTTGACATGAAAGCATACAGAAGCATAGTGAAAGTAAAGTAGTTTGCAATGAAAGTAAAGAGCAAAATAGAAATGCAAACCATATTTTTCTAGTGGTTCAGTCATTGTGACCCATATCTACTCCCGATTCCTCTTCACTCGAGGCCACCGGCTTCCACTACCGAACTTCCTTCAATAGGTGAAGATCAACTATCCTTTAACACCCCTCTTCTTCTTTTCATAGGTTTAGGAGATAACCTTTTACAAGCACTCACTCCTCCTTAAACAAAATTCTAAACTTTGGAACTAGAGGAGTGGATCTCTCAAGTGATTACTACAGTGTTTTCCAACTTTTAAGCTCTCTGTGCTTGTGTGTGTTAACCAGGGATGAGAGAGGTATTTATAGGCCCCAAATGGATTCAAACATGAAACCTAAAAGTGTCTCATCCTCAATTTTCGGGGTACTAACGGTACCACTGCTTGTGCTGGGCGATGGTACCACCAAGTCTAACGGTACCATCGCTTGGCACCCTGTCACTGGGCGGTACCACCGCCCAGTCTAGCATTACCACCACCTGACACAGTCTCAAATACAATGCCATCGATGTTTTCACTTGTTGGGTCATTGTTTAGGCCTTTCACGTAGCCCAACACAGCCTAAACTTAGGCCCAATTGACCCATAATTGAGTTGGCCCAATTCCAACCCAATTACACCTAAAACCTACTTCGATCTAGACAATTATTACAAAGCTTAATCAAATATTATCTGACATGTCATTGGTTTATTGGCACTTCGTTCGAATCTTCGGCGCATCGTCCTCTCTTGTGGCTTATTGTCAAATTGGCCAGTTGACCTCAGCAACTCCAATTTCCTTAGCATAATTTCCACTCTTCTTTGCCCAATGCCAAAACCCATGTCCCGAAGTCCTCTGCCGATAAGTCAATCGATCTTTTGGCTCGACATCCAACCTTCTAACATATTCCACTTTGGCCCAACATGATTCTTATGCTTAAATTGTCTCTCCCTGATCGAAGCTTCTAGTGTCACTCAAAATACATATTAGATCAAAACATTATTAATTGGTTTCATCATCAAAATTTGAGATTCAACAATCTCCCCATTTTTGATGATGACAACCAATTGACGACGGAGTTAACCTTAACTCCCACTATCAATATACTATATTGATAGAACCTTTGAATTCAAAAATCCAAGCAATATGTTCTACTCTTCTTGGCTCGATGCCCGAACCCATAGCTCGAAGCCTTCTGTCAATATGTCAACCGATCCTTCGGCTCGACGTCCAGTCTTCTGATATATTCCACTTCGGCCCAACATAATTCTTCCTACTTGAATTATCTCTCCTTGATCAAAGCTTCATATGTCACTTAAAACACAGATCAGATCATAACATTATCAATTGGTTTCATCATCAAAATTTGAGATTCAATAATCTCTCTCTTTTTTATTATAACAACCAATTGATGATGGAGTTAATCTTAACTCCCTCTATCAATATGCTATATTGATAGAACCTTTGAATTCCAAAATCCAAGCAATATGTCATCATAAAATCTTGCATAAGATCATACTTCTCCCCCTTTATCATCAACAAAATGGAAATGTGTAACTAGCAATTTTTTAGATATGCAAGCTTAGTGATTTGGTAAATTTTTCATCACTTTGGAACATGCAAGCTAGTGAGTTCTTCCTTCTCTTTCGAGAAGTGCAAGGTAGCAATTTTTGCTTCCTTTGCAATGTTTAAGCTAGCAAATTTAGCAAGTTTTGAAAAAGAATGTAATTTTGTCATGTAAGCTAACATATTTTACATCATTTTAGAATATAGAAGCTAGCAAATTTTACACATATTAAAGTTAGCAAAATAGGCTATCTTACAAGATAGCCTATTTCTGCGTCTTCTTGAAATGTGTAACTTAGCAAATATTACTTCTCTTGAGATATGCAAAATAGCACTTCTTGCTTCTCTTTTGAGATGAGCAAGCTAGCAAGTTTTGCTCCCCTTTTGTAATTGTCAAATAGAAGGGAAGAATGCAATATTGTAATTCTTTTCCTTTTACATCAATTTCAAATTATGACAAAGATAAAGTATCAATCTTATTTCAATATGGCATACTGTAATAAGGTATCATTTTAGAAAATGATAGTTGATGACTTTCACATCATTTCATCAAAAAATCATAAATATTGCATGCATAATTTCAAATCATAAATATTTCAAATCATGATGGTATCAAAATGTCAAATTACATTACATCCTACCATGCATGATCATAACTTCTCATTTGTATGCATCAACATAATATCATGAGTATTTCATGCTTAATTTCATATCATCACATGAAGAATATCAAAAAATTTAATTGGGTGATGAGATATACACTTCATGAATACAAGGGAGTCATGAACCAAATTTTAAATTGTGAATATTGAAAAATCCAGAGAAAAATTATAATTCATTTTGGATGACTCAAATAGCAAAAAGAAGAATCATAGTAAATAGCAAAAAAGAACCATGAGAGTTTAAAAATAAGATCTTGATTCATAGAAAGATTTCATGTATCAATATCGAGAATTCAAGATCATGATATAGATAAAGACATTCCTATAGCAAAAGGAGTCATGAGAGAACACATAAAGGATCTCGATTCATGTATAATATCTCTCAATTCATTATGAATCATAAAAAAATATAATTCTGAAAAATCATGATTCTTTTAGAAAATTTTCCTCTTTAGTGAACGATAAGAAGAAATATAGCAATGATACCAATCATGATTCATTTGGATAGTAGATAGCAAAAAGAAACATTGAGGAAAAAAAATCTCGATTTATATAGAATAAATCTCAAGTTATAAATATTGAGAAATTAAAATAAAAATCATGGTTAGATGAAACTCATCCAAATTCAAATCAACAAATCATCAAAATCACTTTCAAGAGATTTAAAATAACATAAATAGATTTATCAATTTCTTATTGAAAAATCGATAAGATAGAGATATTTTCAAAATATATTCATTTTTTAGTTGTTTCAATTCATGTGATTGATTCCATACAAGCATGTCCTTTTTTTTTTTTACTAAATCAAAACATATATCATCATTTAAAATGAAAGTACAAGATTTATCACAAAAATCATTAAGATCAATAAATCACAAAAATCATCATGTATAACTTCAAAATCTCATGCATAGAATAAAATCATCAAGCATGGAACCAAAATTTTTAATATTTTTATTATATCATTATACATCATTAAATCATCAAAATTGATTTTATCAAACATAAATCATTTTCAATCAAAATTATTTTATTTATTGTAGTTATGTATTTTTCTTTTTAATTGAATCTAACTTTTCATGCTTAGTGCTAGGAGTTAACATGCAATTTTCATGCTCAAATTTTTAATTTTTTTTAAATCACTAGAAAGAGAAGCATGATATTTTTTGCCTTTTTTTATTTTTTTACTAACTAATTTAGAAATAACTCATGAAAAAGTATCAAGTAATTTCGAAATAAGGTAAATACATTTCGGGTGAGTTACATACCTCATTGTGAAAGGCCACCTCATTTTTGTTGGTTTGCTCTTCATCTTCGGATGTGCTCGATTCGTCCTTGAGTTCTTTCTTCTTTTTTGGCAACTTCTTCTTTAGTTTTATATACTCATCTTTGGAGTGCCCCGGCTTTTTGCATTCATAGCTAGTGTTAAATCTCAAATTTTGATGATGAAACCAATTAATAAGTGTTTATGAATTGATATGCATTTTGAGTGGCACAGGATGCTTCAATCAAGATGAGATAATTAAAGCAGGAAGAATCATGTTGGGCCGGTGGAACTTGTCAGAAGATTGAAAGTTTAGCCGGAGGATCAGATGACGTATCGAGAGAAGGCTTCAGGCCATGGATTCGGGCATCAAGCTAAGAAGAGCAAAAATTGCACCAAGGATATTGTAGTTGCGGAGGTTAATTGGCCGATTGGGCAATAGGCCCCAAGAGAGGATGATGCGTCGTCGAATCGGACTAAGCGTCGATGGACCAATAACATGTCGGACAACATGATGTTGAATCTCGTATTTTGATGATGAAACTACTTGATATATGTTTATGATTTAATCTGCGTTTTGAATGACGCAGGATGCCTCGATCAGGATGAGACAATTAAAGCAGGAAAATCATGTTGTGCCGGAGGAACATGTCAGAAGATTGGACATCGGGCCGGTAGGTCGGTCGACGTATCGACAGAAGGCTTCGGGCCGTGGACTCGGGCATCGGGCCAAGAAGAGCGGATATTGTGCCAAGGATATCGGAGTTGCGGAGTCAACTGGCCGATTGGGCAATAGGCTGCAGGAAAGGATGATGCACCGAAAAATCGGACGAAGCGTCGAGGGACCAATGACATGCCGGACAACTTGGTTAATTGCTTAGGATTAATTGTCTCGATCGAAGTTTCTGTTTTACATGTGCAGGATTAACTACGATGAAAGTAAGACATGCAGCAGGAGTTGCGCCGGAGTCATGACAATGATCACGTTGGGAGTTCGAGAGCTCGACGGAAGTTCGGACAATCGTTGGAGGTTCTACGGGAACAAATCCGAGAAGTCCAGAAGCTTGCCAAAGGTGCTCGTCGGAACTTGCCAAGTGGATCATCGCAAGTCCAGGAGTTTGCCGGAAGTCCGCAGGAGGATCACCGAGGGTTCGTCGGATGATCGACGGAAGTTCACCGGAAACTCGCCGGAAGAAGCAATTAACGCACCGGAGCAAGCTGCAAAATATGTCTTAGGAAATAAGCATAGTTAGCACATTGATTAAGTTAGAAATGGGAGGTGATCCCATTAGCTTAATCTTGGGGCAATTGAGCCCCTGAAAGAATCAAATTGGGCCGAATGGATCAACCCATTCGGACCCTGATTGCTGTGGGAGGTGCAACCGCCCAAGCCAGGAGGTAGCACCGCCCAGGCTATGTCTTCTAGCGAGACTGGGAGGTGCAACCGCCCCAGCCAAGAGGTGGCACCGCCCCGGACTCAGTCTCCAAGCGAGACTGGGCGGTGCAACCTCTTCTGCCAAGAGGTAGCACCGCTAGAGCTCAAGTTTCGAGCTCTGCCAGGCGGTGCAACCTCCCCAGTCAAGCGGTGCAACCTCCCCAGTCAAGCGGTGCAACCACCTGAGCTCGATCTTCGAGCTCTGGCAGAGAGGTGCAACCGCCCCTGACAGAGGTGGCACCACCCAGAGGCTCAGTCTTCGAGCTCTGCCAAGTGGTGCAACCGCCCCAGTCAGGAGGTGCAACCGCCCCAGTCAGGAGGTGCAACCGCCTGATCCCGGAATTTCTGGAATTGACAGATTTGAGCTCCAAATTTGAACTGGGTTGGGGCCTATAAATACCCCACCCATTCAGCACTGAAAGCACAGAACACACACTCGAAATCTTGTTGTCTTTCTGTGGTTCTTAGAGCTCAAAACTGCTAGTTCTCCTCTTTCTGTTCTTCAAAGTTTGAGTTGTAAAGAGAGGAGAGAAAACTTCTGTAAGGGTTGTCTCCTAAGCCCGTCAAAAGGAGTGAATCTGTAAGAAGGTGGTTGGCCTTCGCCTATTGAAGGACGGCCTCTAGTTGACGTCGGTGACCTCATCGGTGGAGGAAGCCAAAAGTGGAGTAGGTCAAGATTGACCGAACCACTCTAAATCTCGGTTTGCATTTCCTTTAAGAATTTTACCTTCACTGCAAACTTCTCAATAGTTACTGCCCTCTGCGATTTTACAAACAAGTTTCAACGTTTAGACGTAAATCTGCGTTTAGACGTAAATCTGCTTTTTCGTATGATCATCATATTGCAGATTGCATTTACGTTTTGAGCTTTACCAATACTGCACACTGCCTTTATACTCCTGCTTAAACTGCGTCTTATCTAATCAAGTGATTTACGAATCAGCATTTAGACGTAAATCAGTTTCTTCATACGAACTTCGGATTTCAGTTTGCGCCGATATTCTGGTTTTCATCATAGCTGCAAACTGCCTGCTTAGTTTGACATTAACATTTATTAGTATCAACTTTCATACAGAAGTTGTTTTTATCGTTTGAACGCAGCTTTCGATTTTAATCACAGAAAGTTTTCCGCTGCACTAATTCACCCCCCCCCTCTTAGTGCTCTCGATCCTAACAATTGGTATCAGAGCCCGGTATTTCTCATTTCGGACTTACACCTGAGAGAAATGGCTCTTCATGGCTTTCAAGAGGGCTTTTCGGTTTTTCGTCCACCGTTGTTTAACGGATTGGACTACACTTATTGGAAAACTCGAATGAGAGTTTTCTTGATTTCTATGAATTTGGATTTATGGAATATCGTTGGAAACGGCTTTCATCTTCACTCTAAACCGATGAACGAATGGTCGGATTTAGAGAAGAAGCATTTTTCTTTAAACGCAAAGGGTATGAATGCCTTATTTTGCGCTTTGGACAAAAATGAGTTCAATCGGGTTTCTTTGTGCGACATGGCTTTCGATATTTGGCGCACTCTTGAAATCACGCACGAGGGAACTAGTAGAGTCAAAGACTCGAAAGTTAATATTTTACTGCATGATTTCAAGCTTTTTCAAATGAAGCTAAGCGAAACCATTGGTGACATGTACACCCGTTTTACGGATGTCGTCAATGGTTTAAGAGCTCTTGGCTAATGTTTTTCGAATTCTGAACTTGTGAACAAGATTTTGCGTTCTCTTTCTAAGAAGTGGGATTCAAAAGTAACGGCTTTACAAGAAACAAAAGATTTAAATATTTTTCCACTTGAAGAACTAATTGGTTCATTGATCACATATGAAATGACGTGCAAAGCACGTGAAGAACTTGAGAACCACCTTCCAAAGAACAGGAAGGATTTGGGACATAGAACATTTGAAGACCACTCGAGCATAAGCTCAAGTGATGGTGAACTTAAACAACAAATGAAACAAAAATTAAAAAGTAAAAAGAACGGAACTACTTGCATTGAACGCAAGAAGAAAACAAAAATTGGGATGAATCGAGCTCCTCCGAAGGCGAGGAGAAAATCAATAAAGGCGAGGTGGTAAACTATGCCTTTACGCCTTTCGATGCTGAGGTAATCAAAATGCCTTTAATTTACTTTGAAATTACATAATGCTTTTCATAATGTATTTTTCTTTTTTTTATTTAATTTTCTTAAAAATTACATGTTTAATAATTACATGTTTAATAATTGTATAATAAAAATAATCATGAAAATTGCATGTTTATGATAAACAAAATGATTTTGATTAAAAATACCTTATGAAATCATGCTATATGTGGTTGAGAAGTAATAATGTGTATCATGTTGATTTCCATTGTTATTTCTCGATTTTGAGTATATGAAATCATGTTTAATTTGAAGTTATGATTAATGAGTATATATTTTTGAAATTATGATGATTCTTGATATTTTGGATTATCGATTTTCATGATAATAACAGTGGCTTTAAAAAAAAAATTTGATGCATGTTTTCATAAATGAAAAGGCATGCTAACATGAAATCGATCACTTAAAATGAAACACTTAAAAAGGGGAAAAATATATTATCAATGAAATCATGAATCTATTTATGTTATAAATTTTGTGAGCCATAAAAATGATTTTGATGATTTAAATTTGAAATGAGTTTTATCAAAATCATGATCTTGATTTTTCTCTTGAATGATTGTGACTTGTATTCCTTGTATTCATGATATGATTTTTATGTAATTCTTTGTGTTCATGAAATATTTATCTTATCACCCAATTATTTCTTTTTCAATATTCCTCAAGTGATGATATGAATGCATGAGATATTCATGAATTTATTTTGATGTATGCAAATGAGAAGCTTCGATCATGCATGGTAGGATGCAATGTGACAAATTAATACCATGATGATTTGAAATATTTATGATTTGGAATGATGCATATGCTTTTGTATGATGTGTATCATGAATGCTTAAAAAAATAAATAAATAAATAAATAAATGTTTAAATCATGTTAGATGGTTTTACATATTATGCATGATAAGCTATAGTGATGAGTGAAAAAATGATTGAAATAATATGAATGATGATTTGGAATCATGCATATAATAATGAGTTTATATGTTTTGAAAATGTGCATGTTTTAATTTGAAAATATAATGATGCATAAATTAGATTGATACTAACCTTTGTCATGATTTAAAAATTGATGTAAAGGGTTTTTCCCTTCTTTTTGACAATGACAAAAGGGGAGATAGCTAGCTTGCACAATTCAAGAAGAAAGCAAAAATTACACTTCTCAAAAGAGAAGAAATTGCTATCTTGAACATCACCAAGAAGTGCTATCTTGCAAGTCTCAAGACACACAAATGCAATCATGCAAAATTTGTAATTTTGCACATTATTAAAATTTATAATGCTTTGGTGATTATGCATGTTCTAAAATGTTATAAGATTCACTAGCTTGCATGATGTAGAACTTACCTATATTGAACATCACCAAGGAATGCTATCTTGCCTATCTCAAGAAGCAAAAAGTCAACTTACACATCTAGCAAAACTTATATTTCAAGAAGCAATAGTTGCTTTCTTGAACATCTCAAAATTGCTAGCTTGCGGGCCTTAAAATGTAGAAATTTTTTGCTAGCTTGTATATGGTAAACTTGCTATCATACTACCATGATGATGAGCATGCCTTATCTTCATGATTATATTTGAAAAACTATGGCAAAAATATGTCCGAATGATTAAACGTGTTTAAATTATTTTTCGGACTTTTTTGATTGAATGATCAAATCACTTGATTGCCATAATGATTTTACACAATTACTTGCCATGATTACATGTTGGAAATTATGTGCTTGAATACAAAAATTTTCATGATAATAAGCATGTTTTACCTTCATGATTGTAATTGAATATCTCTAGTAAAACCCTGTCCGAATGTATGAAAGTGTCAAATTTCATTTTCGGATTTTCTTGATCCTAACAATTAGATTTTCTTGATACATTATCCTCTTCCGAACTTAACAAGCATATGTCATATCAAGTTTAATTCACATCATTGATTTTTGACATATGGAATCATCAAGCAATAAAAGCTATCTCCATGTCATGTTTTCCTCGAGATGTTTGCATAATTGGTATCCTATCACTCACTGTTGGAAAATGACATGAACCAACTTATGGCATCGCACTTATATTTAAAATTTGCTTATATCGTTCTCCTTGTTGTTGATGACAAAGGGGGAGAAATATATAAATTGATACTATGAGTGCCATATTTGAAGAATATGAATAGATGTTATGAATGCCATATTATGATGAGATATCAAAAGTAGCATTCATATGAATAGGTGCTATGAATGTCATATCATGTCAAGATATCAAGAACTTGAATCGTAATTTTATATGTGGATATCTTACCATTTGATGATAGCAAACTTGCATTATGATAACAATAGATATTATGTTTTTCATGCAATGAGTTAAACTTATATCACAAAAACTTGATTGTGGTACTTCTCCTTTTTGTTGATGACAAAGGGGGAGAAGTATGTTGATGACATGACATGTTATGCATAAGTTTATGATGACATGTTGCTTAGATTTTTGAATGCAAGAGATTCTATCAATATGGCATATTGATAGGGGAGTTTGTTTAAACTTTGGGAGTCAAGGTTAACTCCGATTATGATGACATGTTGCTTAGATTTTTGAATCTAAGAGTTTCTATCAATATGGCATATTGATAGAGGGAGTTTGTTTAAACTCCGGGAGTTAAGTTTAACTCCGTCATCAAGTGGTTGTCATCATCAAAAAGGGGGAGATTGTTGAATCTCATATTTTGATGATGAAACTACTTGATATATGTTTATGATTTAATCTACGTTTTGAGTGACGCAGGATGCCTCGATCAGGATGAGACAATTAAAGCAGGAAAATCATGTTGTGCCGGAGGAACATGTCAGAAGATTGGACGTCGGGCCGGTGGATCGGTCGACGTATCGACAGAATGCTTCGAGCCGTGGACTCGGGCATCGGGCCAAGAAGAGCGGGTATTGTGCCAAGGATATCGGAGATGCGGAGTCAACTGGCCGATTAGGCAATAGGCTGCAGGAAAGGATGATGCGCCGAAGAATCGGACGAAGCGTCGAGGGACCAATGACATGCCAGACAACTTGGTTAATTGCTTAGGATTAATTGTCTCGATCGAAGTTTCTGTTTTACATGTGCAGGATTAACTACGATGAAAGTAAGACATGTAGCAGGAGTTGCGCCGGAGTCATGACAATGATCACGTTGGGAGTTCGAGAGCTCGACGGAAGTTCGAACAGTCGTTGGAGGTTCTGCAGGAACAAATCCGAGAAGTCCAGAAGCTTGCCAAAGGAGCTCATCGGAACTTGCCAAGTGGATCGTCGCAAGTCCAGGAGTTTGCCGGAAGTCCGCAGGAGGATCACCGAGGGTTCGTCGGATGATCGACGGAAGTTCACCGGAAACTCACCGGAAGAAGCGATTGACGCACCGGAGCAAGCTGCAGAATATGTCTTAGGAAATAATCGTAGTTAGCACATTGATTAAGTTAGAAATGGGAGGTGATCCCATTAGCTTAATCTTGGGGAAATTGGGCCCCTGAAAGAATCAAATTGGGCCGAATGGATCAACCCATTCGGACCCTGATTGCTGTGGGAGGTGCAACCGCCCAAGCCAGGAGGTAGCACCGCCCAGGCTATGTCTCCCAGCGAGACTGGGAGGTGCAACCGCCCCAGCCAAGAGGTGGCACCGCCCCAGGCTCAGTCTCCGAGCGAGACTAGGCGGTGCAACCTCTTCTGCCAAGAGGTAGCACCGCTAGAGCTCAAGTTTCGAGCTCTGCCAGGCGGTGCAACCTCCCCAGTCAGGCGGTGCAACCGCCTGAGCTCTGGCAGAGAGGTGCAACCGCCCCTGACAAAGGTGGCACCGCCTAGAGGCTCAGTCTTCGAGCTTTGCCAGGCGGTGCAACCGCCCCAGTCAGGAGGTGCAACCGCCTGATCCCGGAATTCCGGGAATTGATAGATTTGAGCTCCAAATTTGAACTGGGTTGGGGCCTATAAATACCCCACCCATTCAGCATTGAAAGCACAGAAGACACCCTCGAAATCTTGCTGCCTTTCTGTGGTTCTTAGAGCTCAAAACTGCTAGTTCTCCTCTTTCTGTTCTTCAAATTTTGAGTTGTAAAGAGAGGAGAGAAAACTTCTGTAAGGGTTGTCTCCTAAGCCCGTCAAAAGGAGTGAATCTGTAAGAAGGTGGTTGGCCTTTGCCTATTGAAGGAAGGCCTCTAGTTGACGTTGGTGACCTCATCGGTGGAGGAATTCAAAAGTGGAGTAGGTCAAGATTAACCGAACCACTCTAAATCTCGGTTTGCATTTCCTTTAAGCATTTTACCTTCACTGCAAACTTCTCAATAGTTACTGCCCTCTGCGATTTTACAAACAAGTTTCAACGTTTAGACGTAAATCTGCGTTTAGACGTAAATCTGCGTTTAGACGTAAATCTATTTTTTCGTATGATCATCATATTGCGGATTGCATTTACGTTTTGAGCTTTACCAATACTGCACACTACCTTTATACTCCTGCTTAAACTGTGTCTTATCTAATCAAGTGATTTACGAATCAGCATTTAGACGTAAATCAGTTTCTTCGTACGAACTGCGGATTTCAGTTTGCGCCGATATTCTGGTTTTCATCATAGCTGCAAACTGCCTGCTTAGTTTGATATTAACATTAATTAGTATCAACTTTCATACATAAGTTGTTTTTATCGTTTGAACGCAGCTTTCGATTTTAATCGCAGAAAGTTTTCCGCTGCACTAATTCACCCCCCCCCCCCTCTTAGTGCTCTCGATCCTAACACATGATTCATGCTTAGTAATAATTGTCTAGATCAAAGTGTGTTTTTACATGTGCAGGATTAACTATGATAGCAAGACATAAAGCAAAATGAAGTCCTGGAGTCAAGAATGCGATTTCGTTAGGAGTTTGAGAGTTCATCGAAAGTCCGGACGTTCATCGGAAGTCCGGACGTTCATCGGAAGTTCTGTCAGAATTGATTGAGAAGTCCTAGAGCTTGCCAGGGAAGCTCATCGAAACTTGCTAAGAAGATCATCATGAAGTCTCGGAGCTTGCCGGGAGTCCGCTGGAACATTGTCGAGAGATCGTCGGAAGTTCGCCGGAAGCTCGCTAGAAGAAACCTAGACTTACGAACTTTTTTTAGCTTAGTAAATATCTTCAAATTCATAGTTAGCACATAATAGGGATTAGAATTGGGCCAACCCAATTAGGGGACAGTTGGGCCAAGTTTGGGCTATGTTGGGCCAAGAGAAAGGCCCAAACAATGACCAAACAAGTGAAACCGTCATGGTATAATCTTCGAGACTGTGTCAGGCGGTGGTACCATCAGGTGGTACCACCAGTCTGGGTGATGGTACCACCTAGACTCAGTCTCCGAGACTATCTGGGCGATGGTACCGCTCAGTGCAGGTGGTGGCATCGCTCGTACCTTGAAATTTCAGGGGTTTGAATTTTAGGCTCCAAATTTGAACCCATTTGAGGCCTATAAATATCCCAGTTATTCCTGCATGGATAAGCAAGAAATATTGAGCAAAACCCTATAATTCTAAAGTTGTAAACCTTAGAAAGTTGAGTTCCCTCCTCCCAAAGCTTAGAGAGAGTTCTTGAGAGGGATACCTTGTAAAAGAGGGTTGTAAAAGGTTGTCTCCTAAACCTGTTAAAAGGAGAAGAGGGGTGTAAAAGGGTAGTTAATCTTCGCCCATTGAAATAAGACCCATAGTGGATGCCGATGGCCTCGACGGAAGAGGAATCGACGAAGTGGATGTAGGTCACAATGACCGAACCACTATAAAAATCTGGTTTGTGTTTCTCTTGTGTAATTTACTTTACTGCAAACCACTTTACTTGCTTTACATCCACTACTTTCTTCTATATGCTTTTAAAGTTAATACCTTTACAAAACAATTTTTTCTTCAGAAAAAGATTTAATCGCAACGAAGTTTTGGACTGACATAATTTTTACCGCTACCCTAATTCACCCCCCCCCCCTCTTAGTGCCGACTCTTTTCCTAACAGCAAGTAGTTGTATTCTTTTTAAGTTTATTTTTATTCTTTGATTTTTGTTTCAAGAACCTTATAAACTTTAATGTTAAGAGTTTAAAGTCATCATCACTTGAGCTTTTGCTCGAGTGGTCTTCATTTGTTCTAAGCGCCAAATCCTTCCTGTTCTTTAGAAGGTTGTTCTTATGTTCATCAAGTTCATCATGTGCCTTGTACTTCATTTCATAGATCATTAATGACCCGATAAGTTCTTCAAGAGCAAGGTTGTTTAGGTCCTTTGCTTCTTGTATTGCCGTCACTTTTGAATCCCAATTTTTTGGAAGGGATCTTATTATTTTGTTAACAAGTTCAAAATTAGAAAAATATTTATCAAGACTTTTTAAACTATTGATGACATCCATAAGACGGGTGTATATGTCAAAGATAGTTTCGCTTTGCTTCATTCGAAATAATTCAAAATCATATATTAAAAGATTAACTTTAGAATCTTTAACCCTACTTGTGCCTTCGTGTGTGATTTCAAGTGTATGACAAATGTCATGCGTAGTTTCACAAATGAAAATATGATTAAACTTATTTTCATCCAAAACACAAAACAAAGCATTCATAGCTTTTGCATTTAAAGAAAACGATTTTTTCTCAAAGTTATTTCATTCATTCATAGGTTTAGAAGGGGTTTGAAAACCAAGTTCAATGATATTCTATAAATCAAAGTTCAAAGAAAGTAAGAAAACTCTCATCTAAGTTTTCCAATATGTATAGTCCATCCCATTAAACATAAGAGGACGAATGATAGAGTGATCATCTTGAAAGCCGAAAAGAGTCATTTCCCTTGAGTGTTAAACCAAATAAGAAAAAACATGGTTCTGATACCAATTTTTAGGATTGAGTCGGCACTAAGAGGAGGGGTGAATTAGTATAACCGTAAAATTACATTGAGTCAAAAATCTTCGTTCGATGAAAACGTATCCGAAAGATGCTTGACTTGAAAGCGTACAAAAGCATAGTGAAAGTAAAGTAGTTTGCAATGAAAGAAAATAGCAAAATAGAAATGCAAACTATATTTTTATAGTGGTTCGATCATCGTGACCTACATCCACTCCTGATTCCTCTTCACTCGAGGCCACTGGCTTCCACTACCGATCTTCCTTTAATGGGTGAAGATCAACTATCCTTTTACACCCCTCTTCTTCTTTTCATAGGTTTAAGAGACAACCTTTTGCAAGTACTTACTCCTCCCTAAATAGAATTCTAAACTTTGAAACTAGAGGAGGGGATCTCTCAAGTGATTGTGCTATAGCGTTTTTCCACTTTTAAGTTCTCTGTGCTTGTGTATGTTAACCAAGGATGAGAGGGATATTTATAGGCCCCTAATGGATTCAAACATGGAGCCTAAAAGTGTCTCATTTCTAGTTTTCGGGGTATTGGCGGTACCACCACCTATGTTTGGCGATGCCATCGCTTGCAGCACTACCACTAAGCAATACCACTGCCTAGTCTGGCAGTACCACTACCTGACATAGTCTCGGAGACTATTTCTGGGTGGTACCACCACCCAGACTGATGATACCACTGCCTAACACCATCTTGGAGACTGTGCCACTGATGATTCCACCTGTTGGGTCACTATTTGGGCCTTTTACTTGGCCTAACGTAGCCTAAACTTGGGCCCAATTGGCCCATAATTGAGTTGGCCTAATTCCAACCCAATTATACCTAAAACCTACTTCGATCTAGATAATTATTATAAAGCTTAATCAAATGTTGTCCAACATGTTATTGGTTAATCGGTGCTTCATTTGAATATTCGATGCATCGTCCTCTCTTGTGGCCTATTGCCCAAGCGGCCAGTTGACCTCCGTAACTCCGATTTCCTTTGCGTAATTTCCTCTCTGATTGGCCTGATGCCCAAACCCATGGCCCGAAGCCTTCTGTCGACATGTTGACTAATCTTTCGACTCGATGTCCAATATTCTGACATGTTCCACTCTGGCCAAACATGATTCTTCCTACTTTAATTATCTCTCCCTAATCGAAACCTCCTATGTCACTCAAAACGCAGATCAAATCATAATATTATCAATTTGTTTCATCATCAAAATTCGAGATTCAAATCTCCAACCTAGAGAAATCATCAATAAAAGTATTGTTCTCTACTTCATTCTTATACTCTCTGAATTTCTCGAAGGCTTTGGACTTATACTTCATCAAGTACAATTGTCCGTACCTAGAGAAATCATCAATAAAAGTATTGAAGTAGGAGTAACCACTTATGGGACTACATACATCGCTATGTATGTGTTCTAATAACTCAATGGCACTTTCTTTAGTTCCACTAAATGGAGAGTTTATTAGTTTTCTACGAAGGTAAAGTTCGCTAGTTGTATATGACTCATAGTCGAATGGATCTAAGCATCCATCATTCAGCAACTTTTGAATCATTCCCTCATAGATATGACCTAGCCTATAATGTCACAAGTATGTATTATTCACTTCATCTTGTTTCATCTTAGACATACTTACATTCATGATATATGGAGCAGTGTTTAGCATAAATACACCATTGTGCAATGTTCCTCTTGTGATGATCTTATCATCTAATATTAATAAACAACTATTATTCTCATAAACTAATTTATAGCCACTAACTATCAAATATGAAATAAAAATAATATTTTTGATAATAGAAGGAACAAAATAACATGCATCTAATGTAATAGCAGCTCTACCAAGCAGATGTAGGGTGATCTCGCCAACAACCACTGCAACAAATTTTACTCCATTGCCTATTTTGAGGTTCATCTCGTCTCTCACCAATCATCTGAGTTTTGCCAAAGCCTGTAATGAATTAGAAATGTGATAAGCACTACCAGTATTTAATACCTTTGTGTTATCATAAGAAACTAACAAATGGAGGCTAATCATGAATATACCTAAAGCTTCTCCAAGCTTCTATTTCACCATCCCTATAGGGTACTCTTTGCAGTTCCTCTTCCAGTACTTGTCTTTACCACAGTAGAAACATTGGCCTTTGTCCTTTGTTGGATCCTTCTTGGTAACCTTTACTTTACCCGATTTGCCCTTGCCCTTGCCCTTGCCTTTCTTAAGGAACTTCTCTATCTTTCTTTTCTTTTTGGTCTCACCAGCATGGAGAATTGACTTCTCCTCCCTTAACATATTAATGAACTTACGGAGTATCACCTTAAGCTTGTTCATATTAAAATTAATAATGAACTGTGTAAAGAAAATCTGGTAGAGACAAAAGCACAAAATCAACATAGGACCATTCGTAGACCCGTAAGTTTCTCTATCCACTCAATCATCATAAGGACATGGTTCTGAACTAGTTTCCCCTTAGTCATCTTCGCATAGAAGAGACTATATCTCATATCGCTGAGTCCTTCCCTATTCCTCAAATAATTTATAGAGATGCAAGAGAATAGATTTGGCATCCATCTTTCAAGCTACCTCTGTAACTCGAGAGTCATAGAGCCCAACATGTAATACTGAGCAAGAGTAGAGTCATCTATGTACTTGACATAGCGAGTGATCTCATCCTCGCTTACCCCTTCCTCGGGTGTAAGCATCATTGTATCATGGACGTACGTGATCTTCTCTACCGTGAGAATGATTCTCAAGGTGCGAAGCCAATCCATGTAATTTGGACCAATGAGGCAGTTGACATCAAAGATGCCACGTAAAGGATTTGAAAATGATATTTTCTAAAAATAAATATGTAGAAGAAATAAATAATATGCATATTTTATAAAAAAATAATTAAGATATGATCTTCTATCTTAATGTACTCCCACTATTTTCTTGCAAAACATATAACTCCCTCTAGTATATGAATCGAAGGCCCTCAACAGAACTCTAGTGGGGATCGGGATCTAATCGGCATCTTAACGTAACCTCGAGGGACTTGACCAATCACATTAACCCCGAAAAGGTAGGCAACTCTTGCTAATCATTAATCTTTATGATTCCCGTCTTGTTCGGCCTCCGAACTACCATGGCCTCGAGAGACTCGACTCCATAATGTTCGATTAAGTTATCACCAGCGTTACAAGATGAGTTTGATTCAATAATATGCTCTTGAGGGACTCGACCAAGCATATCATGTCCTCAAGTCACCGATGACCCACTCAACCTAAGTCGGGAATCAATTTCTTTCTATAATAATGGAAAGCCATGTGGGTCAATCTAATTATCTCATATTTACCGACTTAATATTATCAAGAGAGGGGATTTTGATTCGGTCTCCTATGACGTGTTACATGTTAGGATCAAAAGCACTAAGAGGGGGGGGTGAATTAGTGTAGCAGAAAACTTTCGTTGGTTTAAAACGACGTTTATACGATGAAAGCATTTTCGATGAAAATTATTTCAGAATGTTCTTCAACTTAAGATCAAACAAAAGTATAGTTGAAGTAAAGCAACGGAGGCAGTTTACAGTTAAGATAGAGAGCAGAATATAAATGCAAATTGAGATTTAGAGTGGTTCGGTCAATGTTGACCTACATCCATTTTTGGCTTCCTCCTCCGATGAGGTCACCGACGTCCACTAGAGGCCTTCCTTCAATAGACGAAGGCCAACCACCCTTTTACAGCTTTACTCCTTTTGACGGGCTTAGGAGACAACCCTTACAGATTTTCACTCCTCTCTTGAATGATCGAAACTTAGAAGAAAAGAGGGAAAAGTACTTCTAACCTTTTACAACACTTTTAAGCTCAAATTCTCAGAATAAATGCAAGCTTTCGGTGCCCTTTCATGCAGGAAAGGGTGGGGTTTATATAAGCCCCAACTGGTTTGAATTTGGAGCTCAAAAGTGTTATCTCTTGGATTTCCGAGGTCTTGGCAGTACCACCGCTAGAATTGGGCAGTACTACCGCCTGACACTGCTCGGAGACTGAGCTTAGGCGGTACCACTGCCTGACTTTGCTCGGAGACCAAGCTCAAGCAGTAGCACCGCCTGACAGGGGTGGTACCACTGCTTGACTTCGCTCAGAGAATAAGCTTCTGGGCAATGCCACCGTTGACCAGGAAATCTAGGTCTGAATGGGCTATTCCATTCAACCCAATTTGGGTTTGTCAAGGGCCCAATTGGCCCCAGATTAAGTTAATGGGATCACCTCCCATTCTTAACTTAATCTTCATGCTGACTACGACATTTAAGACATTAATACTACAACTCGTGTTCCGGTGCGTCAATCGCTTCTTCCGATGAACTTCCGGTGAACATCCGACGAACCCTTGGCAATGCTCCGGTGGACTTCCGGCAAACTCCTGGACTTGCGACAATCCTCTTGGTGAGTTCCGACAAGCTTCTTTGGCAAGCTCCTGGACTTCTCGGATTTGTTCCCGTAGAACCTCCGACGACCGTCCGAACTTCCGTCGAACTCTCGAACTTCCAATGTGATCTTGGTCTTGACTCTGGCGCAACACCTACTGCATGTCTTACTGCCATCATAGTTAATCCTGCACATATAAAATAAACTTCGATCTAGACAATTAATACTAAGCATTAATCAAGTTGTTCGGTATGTCATTGGTCCCTCGACGCTTTGTCCGATTCTTCGGCGTATTGTCCTCTACTGCGGCCTATTGCCCAATTAGCCAGTTGACTCCGTAACTCTGATATCCTTGGCGCAATACCCCACTCTTCTTGGCCTGATGCCTGAATCCACGGCCTGAAGCCTTCTGTCAATACGTCGACCGATCCATTGGCTCGACGTCTAATCTTCTGACATGTTCCTCCGGCCCAACATGATTTTTCTTGCTTTAATTGTCTCATCCTAATCGAAGTATCCTGCTTCACTTAAAATACAGATTAAAACATAAACATAATTATCAATTGGTTTCATCATCAAAATATGAGATTCAACAATCTTCCCCTTTTTTATGATGACAACCAATTGATGACGGAGTTAAACTTAACTCTCGGAGTTTAAACAAACTCCCCCTATCAATATGCCATATTGATAGAAACTCTTGGATTCAAAAATCCAAGAAACATGTCATGATAAAATCATGACATATAATCAACATACTTCTCCCCCTTTGTCGTCAACAAAAAGGAGGAGTACCACAATCAAGTGTTTGTGATATAAGTTCAACTCATTGCATGAAAAATATAATATCCAATTTTACCATCATGCAAGTTTGCTATCACCAAAATACAAGCTAGCAAAAAAAATTTTCAACATTTTAAAACATGCAAGCTAGCAATTTTGAGATGTTCAAGAAAGCAACTCATGCTTCTTGAAATATAAGTTTTGCTAGATGTGCAAATTAACTTTTTGCTTCTTGAGATAGGCAAGATAGCACTCCTTGGTGATGTTTAAGATAGTAAGTTCTACATCATGCAAGCTAGCAAATCTTACAATATTTTAGAACATGCATAATCACCAAAGCATCATAAATTTTAATGATGTTCAAAATTATAAATTTTGCATATTTGCATTTGTGCATCTTGAGATTTACAAAATAGCACTTTCTTGGTGATGTTCAAGATAGCAATTTCTTCTATTTTGAGAAGTGCAATTTTTGCTTTCTTCTTGAATTGTGTGAGCTAACAAATTAGCTTTCTAGCATGTTTTACTCCCCCTTTGTAATTGTCAAAAAGAAAGGAAGCCCCTTTACGTTAATTTCTAAATTATGACAAAGGTAAATAGCATAGATGAAAATTCAAGTCATGAATGTTAAAACAATTATTTTATCATGAATATTTCATCATTGCATGCATCATTATCATAAGTTAAAGTATTGCATGCATAATTTCAAATCATCATATATATAAAATCATCATTAAATGGGTGATTCCAAATCATCATTTATTTCACATGATGATGGTACCAATTTTGTCAAATTACATCCTACAATGCATGATCGAAACTTGTTTGTATACATCAAAACAAATTAATGAATATTTCATGTATTTATATCATCACATAAGGAATATCAAGAAGAATTATTAGGTGATGAGATATATATTTTATGAATAGAAGGAATTACATAAAAATCATATCATTAAAAAATAAAATCATGTGAATACCAAAAGACATGATTCATTTTGACACATCTCTTTAAAAAAAATAAAAGGAATTCTTAGGAGATCATGATATAGATAAAATTCATTCAATCTTATAGAAGAACAAGATATTAATTCAAGCATATAAAATTTCTCAATTAATTATAAATCATAAAAAAAATTATGGTTCCGAAAAATCATGATTCATTTAGGAAAATTTTCTCTTTAGTACACAACAAGAAGAAATATAGCAATGATACCAATCATGATTCATTTAGATAGTAGATGGCAAAAAGAAATATTGAAGATAAAAGATCTCAATTTTTATTGAGTAAATCTCAAGTTATAAATCTTAAAAAATCAAGATAAAGCTCATTCAAATTCAAATCATCAAATCAAAATCATTTTCAAGAGATTAAGAAAAAGATGATAAAATAGATTCATCAAAGTCAATAAGATAGAGAAAAAGATTTTTAAAGAAAAATGATTTTCTCTATTTAGTTGTTTCATACAAGCATGCCTTTGTCCTTTTTGTGCCAAAAAATATATATATCATCAATCGTTTAGGATCAAAAAATAAATTTCATCATAAAAACCATCAAGATCAATAAACCACAAAAATCATCATATATAACTTTAAAATCTCATGCATAAAATCGTTAAATCATGGTATCAAAATTTTAATATTTTCATTACAACTTTATGCATCATTAAGTATACAATCGTCATGATACTTACAATATTTCATATAAGCATGCCTATTTCATTTATGTTAAATCAAAACATGTATCACTTTTTTTAAACCAAAAAAGCCACTTTTATTATCGTGAAAATTGATAATCCTCCTCTCTTGAATGATCAAAACCTAGAAGAAAAGAGGGAGAATAACTTCTAGCCTTTTACAACACTTTTAAACTCTCAAATTCTCAGAATAAATGCAAGCTTTCGGTGCCCTTTCATGCAGGAAAGGGTGGGGTTTATATAAGCCCCAACTGGTTTGAATTTGGAGCTCAAAAGTGTCATCTCTCGGATTTTTGAGGTCTTGGCAGTACCACCACCAGAACTGGGCGGTACTACGACCTGACATTGCTCGGAGACCGAGCTCAGGCGGTACCGCCGCCTGACTTCGCTCGGAGACCGAGCTCAAGCGGTACCACTGCTTGACTTCGCTCGGAGACGGAGCTCAAGCGGTACCACTGCCTGACTTTGCTCGGAGACTAAGCTTTTGGGCGGTGCCACCGCTGGCCCTGGTAGTGTTAGGATCGGAGCGACACTAAGAAGAAGGGGTGGGGGGGGGGGGGGGGGAGGGGGAATTAGTGCTGTAGATTAAAACTCATAAGTTTAAAATTGGTTTCATAAATGTGTAGAGATTTCAATTCGACGAAGGATGACTTAGCTAAAATAGCTCGAGTAAAAGTAGTCAAAAGTAGGGAGATGAAAACCGAATGATTTGTAGCTAAGTAGAGAAATGGTTCAGAAAATTAAACACTCACACATTCAAGGAACACCATGATGTATAGTGGTTTGGTCAAATGACCTACATCTACTTTCGAAGCCTTCTTCGATGAGGCTCCCAACTTCCACTAGCAAATCACTTTAAAGGGGAAGGACCAAATACCCCTCTTACAACCTTCTTACAAGTGGTTCACCCTCTTACAGATTTTTTTCAAAGAGAAAGAGGGATGTGAACACTTAAGCTATTGAAAACAAGACTTTGCTAGAGCTTTTTCTCACTTTCTAACTTCTCATAAAGGTGTAATCTCTACTGAGAATTGAGGGGTATTTATAGGCCCCAAGAGGATTCAAATTTGGGCTCCAAATTTGAATTACATTTAGGTTTCCCGGTGCTGGCGGTGCCACCGCCTATTAGTGTTTGACACTGACAATGTACTAGCGGTGCCACTGCTGGACCTCTCAGGTTCCGGGCGGTGCCACCGCCCAATCCAGTAGTGCCACTGCTTAGACTATTCCAGCTCACTGGTTGGGCTCCAAACTTGGCCCAAACCAGTCCAAACTCGGGCCCAATTGGCCCCTAACCGAATTATAAGATTAACCCTTAATCCTAACCCAAATTATATGAAAACTACAGAATTAAGATATAGCCCTAAGCAAATTTTTAACCGGCAATGTCGAGTTTCAATCCGGCGAACTTCCGGCAGAATTCCGATATACCCTTGGATTTCTTCCGGTGGACTCCCACCAGGCTCCCGGTCTTGTGGCGAGTTCAACAAGTCTTTAGCAAGTATCCGAACCTTCTCGGTGATCTCCGTGAACCTCTGACGATCTTTCCGGCGGACTTCCGAAAACTTAGGCAAGTCCCTGATTCTTTCTCGGTTGGTTCCGACAGTACTTCCGACGATTCTTTGGACTTTCGACGGACTCTCGAACACCCATCGAACTTGACTCTGGTAAACTTGCTTTATGTCTTCAAGCTATCGTAGTTAATCCTGCACACTTAACTTAATAATATTGATTAGATCAATTAACCCATCAATTGACTTCATCATCAAAATCCTAGATTCAACAATCTCCCCATTTTTGATGAGGACAATCAATTGATGACGGAGTCAATCATAACTCCCCTTATCTATATGCCATATTATGAGAAGATAAAAACCCTTGAATTCAATCTCTTTGAATTCAAGCCTAAACCGATAAGTTCTATCCGTTGAACTTATCGTTATTCTTAATAAGCATGAGCAAATACGAAACTTCGTATTTCTCATAATTTCAATGCATGAAAATTATTTTCAAGCCGAATGATAAAAAAAAATTATCATTTCGATAAGAAATAATAATAATTTAAAATTTCAACATAGATCTCATGATATAAATGCAAGGCATGATTTAATATGATCATGAGATGATTGCTTATCATATATATATAAAAAATGATAAACATGATACAACAACCAATCTAAAAACTTTCATATGCAATATGCTCAAAAAAGTTTTATGATGCTTTTAAGGAATATAACACATATAAGACATTTTTCATTACATTATACAGCATATAAGCTATTGCAATACGATACATATAAGTCATACTAATTTCAAATTTGCACAAGTCATCAATCTTTTGCACATTCTTCTCCCCCATTGTCATCAACAAAAAGGAGATAGAGTTTTCAAGCATAAAACTCATGATCATTGAAGCCATTCATAAAATTATCTCATAAGAAAAAAAATCTAAAAAAGGAGATGTCAAAATTGACAAAGCTTCAACTTGGCATTAAGATCGATCATTCAAGGAAGACATCAAATCATCCAAAATAACATGAAGGTGCCATCAAAATGTTGATAAAATTTCGGAAAGAAACATCCAACATCATATACTAGGATAATATCTAACGCATGTCAAGGTAGCATAGAGGTTTACAAAAATAAAAAAGGTTTAACATAATGATTATTCCTTAGGAGGAATTCCAGAGTTCCTATACATGGCATCTATCTTCTGGTTCATCTATCGTAGTTCCCTCAAAATTTCAACTTGTTATAATTGGATTTGCTCTTGCTGTGATTTAAGTTGCTCTTGTTAATAATCGTTTTAATTCCAACGATCTTTCTTTTATTATTATTTGTTATAGTAATGCATTTTTCTTCTTTAGTGAATCTAACTCACTGTTTTTAGTGTAAAGAGTTAACATGCAATTGTCATTCTCATTTTTTATTTTTCAAAATCACTAGAAAGAGAAGTATGATTTTTTTTAATTTCTTACTAACTAATTTAAAAATAACTCATGAAATGTATCAAATAATTTTATTGTAAGGTGAAGGAGTTTTGGTTGAGTCACTCACCTCATTGTTAAAAGCCACCAAGATGTAGTTCGCTACTTTGTCTTTGTTGGTTTGATCCTCGTCTTCATATATACTCGATTCGTCCCAATTCACCTTGAGTGTCTTCTTCTTCTTAGACAACTTCTTCTTTAATTTTGTGCCCTTATCTCTGGAGTGCCCTAGCTTCTTTCATTCATAACAAGTGGTTATATCATTTTTTAGTTCATTTTTATTTTTTGATTCTTATTTTATGAACCTTTTAAATTTTCTTGTTAAAAGTTCTATGTCATCATCACTTAAGCTTTTGCTTGAGTAGTCTTTTTTTGTTCTAAGTATCAAATCCTTTTTGTTCTTTGGAAGGTTATTCTTATATTCATCTTGTGCCATACAACTCATTACATAAGTCATTAAAGACTTGATAAGTTATTCAAGTAGAAAATTATTTAGGTCCTTTGCTTCTTGAATGACAGTTACTTTTGGATCTCAGTTTTTAGAAAGAGAATGTAAAATTTTATTAACAAGTTCAAAATTCAAAAAACTTTTACCAATTGCTTTTAAACCATTGACGACATCCGTAAAACGGGTGTATATGTCTCCAATAGTTTCACTTGGTTTCATACGAAATAATTCAAAATCATATATTAAAAAATTAACTTTAAAATCTTTAACCCTACTTGTGCCTTCGTGTGTGACTTCACGAGTGTGCCAAATGTCATGTGCAATTTCACAAGTTGAAATATGATTAAACACGTTTTTATCCAAAGTGCAAAATAAAGCAATCAAAGCATTTGCATTTAAAGAAAATATTTTTTTTCTCAAAGTCATTCCATTCAGTCATAGGTTTAGAGGGGGTTTGAAAACCAAGTTCAATGATATTTCATAAATCAAAGTTCAATAAAAGCAAGAAAACTCTCATTCGAGTTTTTCAATAAGTGTAGTCCGTCCTATTGAACATACGAGAACGAATGATAAAAAGACCCTATTGAGAGTCGAAAAAGTCAACTCTCTTAGGTGTTAATCCAAATAGAGAGAAGCATGGCTCTAATACCAACTGTTAGGATCGAGTCGACACTAAGAGGGGGGTGTGAATTAATATGTATGTAAAATTACATCGATAATTCAAAACTTTATACGATAAAATCGTATCAAAAAGTATTTGAAATTTAAAAATGTTCATAAGAATGTGCAGCTAAATGAGGAAATAAAGTAATTGCAAAGTAAGTAAATGGCAGCGAAGAAAGAAAGCACACTAATTTATAGTGGTTCAATCATTGTGACCTACATCCACTATCGATTCCTCTTCCGTTGAGGCCACCGGCATCCACTAACGGTCTTCCTTCAATGGACGAGGACCAACTACCCTTATAATTCTATTCTTTTTTGATAGGCTCAGGAGAGAACCTTTACACCCCCACTCACTCCTCTATTAAACAGAAATCAACACTTAGACAAGAGGAGGAGAACTCTCATAAGATTACAATATAGTTTTTTCTTATTTTAATTCTCAGTTCTTGTATTTGATGAGCCGGGATGAGAGAGATATTTATAAGCCCCAAATTGACTCAAATTTGGAGCCAAGACCAATCTCATCCTGGGTCTTCGGGCTACTAGCGGTACCACTATCAATATTGGGCTGTACTACCACCTAACTCTCTAACACTATTGGAAAATCTTCGGGGGTGACATCACATGCACAACGGAAGAACAGAAAATAAAATCCCCTATTCCCAAAGAGATGTTCGTCGTTGTACGAAGATTGGTGCACAAATATTCGTGAAACTTAAAACTACATATAAGATAAATTGTGTTATATAGGGAGATCGTATATCCCTGAATCCTTACAGATCTCTAGGAGAGGGTAAAGGAGGTCAAGCGCCCTCTACTCTAGCGGTGATCCACATAGTAGGGCTACAACGACGCTCCTCAAAACTCTAGGCCTACTTTGAGGTAGAGAGGGGGGGAGGAGAATAGGAGAGGCAAGCAAAGGCTCTAGCCTATAAACCACAGAATTCCTCCTATTTATAGAGGTCCCCTATCAACTTAACCCTAATGGATCCTTCCTTATTGGATATTGGATCTTCATCCAACTACCCAATCCTCTTAGATTAATGGATCTCTATCTAATAATCTCTCAGGAACTTTTATTGGATCTCGTCTATGGGATCCAAAAATTCAGGAGCTTATTGGATATCTCTATCCAATAACCTATCAGAACTCTTTCTGGCTCAATGAATTATTATCTCCATAATAATTTACTCGACTCAATGATTACGGACGTAATATGTTAGTTTGGCAAGTCCCATAGTCCCACATAGGGAAAATCAGACTTGTTGTCTCGTATTGGAACTATAAATAAGGGTCTGAGCTTTGAAGTTAGATGCACCACAAGTGACACCACAAGAAAAACCTAAGTATTTGCTTTGGGTTTAAGTCCACACTCAATTAAATAGTTTGGGCTTATACTTTGGGTTTTTCTTGTTTAGTATTTTTGGGTGTTTTATGGCCTAGGAACATCTTCCTAAGGCATTTGTAATAGTCTCTTTTTATAGTAGTGATTTGCTCCTTCTTCGTCCGTGGATGTAGGTCAAGTCAATTGACCGAACCACATAAATCTGGTGTTCTTGTCGCTTTTATTCTTTTCGCTTTATTATCTTTATTGGGTTGCCAAAATTACCCTTTGGTAAATATCCTGAGGCTAGCTCTAACAAACTAGTATCAGAGCCTGGTTCTGGGATCTTTTGGCAATAATGACAATAACAAATATCGTTGTCGAGAAATTCGATAGAAATGTCAACTTCGACATGTGGCAACTCAAGATGGAGGCCATTCTGATTCAAGATGGAGTTGATTTGGCACTTCATGGAGCTGAGAACATTCCAGATGGTACGTCAAAGGATGATCTTGCGGGTATGGATAAGAAAGCCCGATCCAGCATTATTCTAAATCTCTCTAACGAGGTTTTACAGGAGGTAACTACGGAGACTATGGCTAAGAGCATGTGGGACAAGCTTAAAGCCTTGTATATAAAGAGGATAGTAGAGAATCATCTCTACTTAAAGCAGAGTTTGTATATGCTTCGGATGATGGAAGGTACATCTATACTCTCACATCTTGATAAATTTGATTCCTTGGTTTTGGATTTGGAGAATATAGATACAAAAATTGATGATGAGGATAAGACCCTATTACTTTTGTGTTCTCTTCCCCAATCTTTTAAGCATTTCTGTGATACTATGATTTATGGAAAAGAAACAATTTCATATCAGGAAATTAAATCTGCACTAAAATCTAAAGAGCAGATAGACAGGGATATCACTAGGGAAAGTAGAGAGAATCAAACTGAAGGTCTGGTTGTTAGGGGGAGAACAGATAAAAGGGAATTTGATAGTAGTAGATCTAAATCTAGATCTAAATCCAGACATAGAAATTTGGAATGCAGATATTGTCATAAAATGGGGCATATTAAGTTTGATTGCTTTAAATTAAAAAATAAATTAAAGCAAAAGGAAAAAATTGTTGAGAAAACTACTGAGTCCGCTGAAGCTAGTGTAGCAGTTGATGAGAATGATAGAAATATTTTCTTTGCTACTGATGACAGGACGAGGTCTAAAAATGAATGGATTTTAGATTCGGGTTGTTCATATCACATGTGTCCTATTAGAGATTTGTTTTCCACATATGAATCTTGTAATGGTGGAATTGTTTTGATGGGCAATAATACAGCATGTGATGTTATTGGTAGAGGAACAATCCGAATTAAAATGCATAATGGTATTGTGAGGACGCTCACTAATGTTAGACATGCTCCTGATTTAAAAAAGAATCTCATCTCTTTAGGCACCTTAGAGGCCCTTGGGTGTAAATACACAGCTGAAGGTGGAGTTATGAAAATTTCTAGAAATGCCCTTGTTGTTATGAAAGCTTGTAGGTCTGGTAGCTTATATATTTTACAGGGAACTACTGTCACAGACTCGATTGCAGTCTCATCATCATCATTGTATGATTCTGATATCACCAAATTATGGCATATGCGTTTGGGTCATATGAGCAAAAAAGGTTTGAGCATATTGAGCAAAAGGGGTCTACTTTGTGGACAGTACTAGGCCACTAGATTTTTGTGAACACTGCATTTTTGGAAAGCAGAAAAGAGTCGGCTTCAATTCTCCGACAGTTCACAAAACGAAAGGTACTCTTGACTATATTCATTCAGACATTTGGGGTCCAGCTCATGTTCAGTCTAAGGGTGGTGCCAGGTATATGTTGACTTTAATTGACGATTATTCCAGGAAAGTTTGGGTTTATTTTCTGAAGCATAAAAATGATGTTTTTCTAACATTTAAACAATGGAAGGCTTTGATTGAGAAGCAAACAAGTAAACATATTAAGTGGCTTCGAACAGATAATGGCATGAAATTTTGTGAAGGTGACTTTGAAGAATTCTGCAAAAATGAAGGAATCGTTCGGCATCGCACTGTTAGGATGACGCCTCAATAAAATGGTGTGGCCGAACGTATGAATAGAACACTCTTGGAGAGAGCAAGGTGTATGATCTCAAATGCAGGGTTGACAAAGGACTTTTGGGTAGAGGCAATTAATATGGCCTATTACGTTGTCAACAGCACTTAATTTTAAAATTCCGGAGGAAGTTTGGTCAGGTACTCCTGCTGATTACTCTGATTTAAAAATTTTTGGGTGTCCAGCATACATGCATGTAAATGAAGGAAAATTAGAGCCTCGAGCTAAAAAGTGCATTTTTCTTGGGTATGCTTCTGGGGTGAAAGGATACAGATTATGGTGTTCTGATCTCAAATCCCCAAAATTTCTAAAGAAGAATCTACTAGTTGTATAAATGATAGTGCGCAGAAGCAGGTGGAGCTTGAGATTTGTAGTTCAGATTCTTTTAAGTTGAACTCTTCTACTCAAAGAATGCTAGTAGATGGTCCCGAGTCTACTAACACAGATGATCCAAAGGAAGAGCAATATTCCATAGCCAAGGATAGACAACGGAGAGATATTTGACCACTACAAAGATATGTAAATTTGGTTGCATATGCTTTGTTTGTTGCAGAAGAAACAAGTGAAGTTGGTGAGCCTACTTACTACTCAGATGCAGTTTCTTGTGATAATTCCGCTAAGTGGTTGATTGCGATGAATGAAGAAATTGAATCTCTCCATCGGAATAGAACTTGGGATCTTGTGAAGTCACCTTCTGGTAAGAAAATTATTGGATGCAAATGGGTCTTCAAAAGGAAGGAAGGTATTCCAGGGGTTGAAGATACAAGGTACAAAGCACGATTGGTTGCAAAGGGCTATAGTCAGGTACATGGTGTTGATTTTAATGACGTATTTTCACCTATTGTTAAACATAGCTCTATTCGTGTTTTGCTTGCTTTAGTTGCCATGTATGATTTGGAATTGGAGCAACTTGATGTCAAGACAGCTTTCTTACATGGTGAACTTGAAGAACAAATTTATATGGAGCAACCTCATGGATTTGAGATTGATGGTAAGGAAGACCATGTTTGCTTGTTAAAGAAATCCTTATATGGATTGAAACAGTCTCCAAGACAGTGTATAAGAGGTTTGATTCTTTTATCTTGGGTCATGGTTACACGAGGAGCATGTATGATAGTTGTGTTTACTTCCGGAAGTTAACTGATGGCTCTTTTGTATATTTGTTGCTTTATGTTGATGACATGCTTATTGCAGCTAAGAATTTGTTAGAAATTCACACTTTGAAAATGCAACTGAGTAGTGAATTTGAAATGAAAGATTTGGGAGCAACTAAGAAAATTCTTGGCATGGAGATCAAAAGAAATCGAGGAGTTGGAAAATTATTTCTGACTCAGAAAAATTACCTCAAGAAAGTCTTGGAGAGGTTTGGCATGAAAAATGCTAAGCCAGTTAGTACTCCTCTTGCTAGCCATTTTCGACTATCTGCTTCTCAGTCACCACAGTCAGTTAAAGAAGAAGAATATATGGTGAAAGTTTCATATTCTAGTGCCATCGGCAGTATTATGTATGCAATGGTTTGTACTCGTCTAGATATTTCACAAGTAGTTAGTGTGGTTAGTAGATATATGTCTCGCCCGAGTAAAACACATTGGCAGGCTGTGAAGTGGATTCTCAGATACTTGCAAGGGACTTCATATGCTTGTTTGGAGTTTGGGAAAAATCATGACACTTTGGTTGGTTTCGTCGACTCTGATTATGCTGTAGATCTTGATAAACGAAGATCTTTAACAGACTATATTTTTTGTGTTGGTGGTTGTGCAGTTAGTTGGAAAGCTTCATTACAACCTATCGTAGCTTTATCTACTACAGAGGCAGAATATATGACAGTGACAAAGGCGATCAAAAAAGTTTTATGGTTAAGAGATTTGTTCAGCGAATTATGTCTATATCAAGCTGTTACTATAATTTACTGTAATAGTCAAAGTGCTATTCATTTGACTAAAGACCAGATGTATCATGAGAGGACGAAACACATTAATGTGAAGTTTCATTTTATTCGGGATATCATTGCTGAGGGAAAGGTCCTTGTTCAGAAAATTCATACGAAGGACAATCCAGCTGATATGCTTACGAAGCCTCTTCCAGTTTACAAGTTCAAGCAGTGCTTGGATTTGGTTGGTGTTCATTGTTGGTAATTGCCCGTTGGGGCTTTTATGAAAAAAGTGGAGCAAGTTTTATTGGGACATGCCAAGGTGGAGATTTGTTAGTTTGGCAAGTCCCATAGTCCCACATCGGGAAAATCAGACTTGTTGTCTCGTATTGGAACTATAAATAAGGGTCTGGGCTTTGAAGTCAGATGCACCACAAGTGACACCACAAGAAAAACCTAAGTGTTTGCTTTGGGTTTAAGTCCACACTTAGTTAAATAGTTTGGGCTTATACTTTGGGTTTTTCTTGTTTAGTATTTTTGGGTGTTTTATGGCCTAGGAACATCTTCCTAAGGCATTTGTAATAGTCCCTTTTCATATTAGTGATTTGCTCCTCCTTCGTCCGTGGATGTAGGTCAAGTCAATTGACCGAACCACGTAAATCTGGTGTTCTTGTCACTTTTATTCTTTTCGCTTTATTGTCTTTGTTGGGTTGCCAAAATTACCCTTTGGTAAATATCTTGAGGCTAGCTCTAACATACTAGGCCACTACGCCATAGTCCCCAAATGATACAGGAAAATCCAATTCATTGGACCTGTCTATCCTCAATTACCATGTACCTATAGTCCCTCATCCATTTAATATCCTAAAGACCGTATACTAGGCATAATGCTGTCAAACCCATACGATTTCTACTCGAGTCTTGCTCTAATCAAATTCTCCCGGAGAACTCTTTCTCTCTCAATCCGAATGACCCTAGCCAAGGATTTGTTTGAGCAAGAATACATGGGATATTTCTCTCATGATACCGAGAGTAGATGATCCTCTATCGATACTTAATAGTCCTCATAAGATTAACTGTTACTCCCGATGACCGATTATACTAGATCTAGGACATCTAAACCTATAAGTCCGGTATCAAAGAGTGGAGCACTCATACAGGACATCTTTAGTGTCTTAAGTCTAAGGACCAGACACACCACTTGGACTATGGAATCACTGTCTGACAATTAGGTATCATCAACCATCCAACATTCCGTAAGTGGATCAATCAGTGAACTCATTCTCCAATGAGCACCTGTGTTGTATCCCTAATGTCCCCACACGAGTAGCTATAAGACCAGCTACATCCATCATATGGATAGGTATGAAGCACATCAATATGTTCGGTTATCTCGATGTCCCTCTTGAGTAACCAAGATTATTTAGGATTTATGTTTAAAGGCACATCGGTATCATTATCGTGATCTCATCATAATCTGATTCTCATTGCACAGATCCAAGGACATCACAATATATAAATGCATATATGCAATAGTCAATATAAAGTGATAAATACCAAAAAATAATAAGCAAAATGATTGTGTGTGAAGTCACACATGCCATCATTCACGTGATCGGCTTGCTGGGCACCTATGACTTGCAATCTCCTACTTGACCTAAAGCCAATCGTATATGTGTATGATCCCCATCAAACCCCTGTGATGCTCAAAGACAATTTGAGATAATGGTTTTGTCAATGGATCTATAATGTCATCTTCGGATGGAACTCTTTCCACTGCTACATCTCCTTGGGTCATGATCTCTCTAATAAGATGGAACATTCTCAACGCACTTCTGATGAGACTCGGGTTCCCTTATTTGAGTAATTGCCCCATAGTTGTCGCAATAGAAGGAAATCATCTCCTTGCTACCCAACACGACTCCCACATCTGTGATGAACTTCTTCATCTAGACTCTCTCCTTTGCTGCCTCTGCCACAGTAATGTACTCCACCTTTATGGTCGAGTCAGTAGTAGAATCTTGCTTGGAACTCTTCCAACACACTTCTCCTCCATTCTAGGTATACACATACCCTGAATTTGACTTGCTATCATCGACATCGGACTGAAAACTTGAGTCCATGTAGCCTTCAACCCTAAGGCTACTACCTCCATATACTAGTAAAAGATCCTTAGTCCTTCTCTCAAGTACTTAAGGATACACTTTACTATTGTCCAATGCTCCAAGCTTGGATCTGCCTAATACTTGCTCGTGACGCTCAAAGCATGCGTTATATTAGGCCTGGTACATAGCATAACGTACATGATAGACCCTATTATTGATGCATAGGGTATCTTATCTATATTCGCCATTTCTGTAGGAGTCTTTTGGGACATACTCCTAGAAAGCAATATCCCATGTCTCATCGGTATAAGACCTCTCTTGGAATTTTTCATGCCAAGCCTTTAGACAATGGCGTCTTTGTACCTAGATTGGGACAAGCCAAGTATCCTCTTGGATCTATCTCTATAAATCTGAATCCCCAAGATATAGGATGCTTCCCCCCAGTCCTTTATAGAGAAGTTTCTAAATAACTAAGTCTTTACTGTAGATAGCATTCCTATATTATTCCCAATGATCAGGATGTCATCCACATATAACACTAAAAAAGGTAATAGCGCTCCCACTTACCTTCCTGTACGCAAGGCTCATCTTCGTTCTTAATGAAGTCATAAGATCTGATTGCCTTATCAAATCGTATGTTCCAACTTTGTTAAGCTTTCTTTAGTCCATAAATGGATCTAAGCAATTTGCACACCTTATCTAGGCAGTCCTTGGACACGAATATCTCAAGTTGTATCATATACACCTCCTCCTCAAGGTTTCCATTGAGGAATACAATTTTCACATCCATCTGCCAGATCTCATAATTATAGTGTGCTACTATAGCCAATAAAATTCGGATGGATTTTAGCATTGCTCTGGGTGAGAAGGTTTTGTCATAGTCAACACCTTGCCTTTAACAATATCCTTTAGCCATTAGCCTTGCTTTATAGGTCTCTACCTTTCCATCTACTCCGATCTTTTTCTTAAAGATCCACTTGCTACCGATGGGTACAATACCCTTGGGCACATCAACTATGTTTCAAACCTTGTTGGAGTACATAGAATCCATCTCAGAATTCATAGCTTCTTGCCACTTTCCAGAGTTTATACTCATAATAGCCTTCTCGTAAGTCTGAGGATCTATATCCTCAACATCCTCTCCTCTAATATGTCCCACATATCTCTCAGTAGGATGGGATACTCTGCTAGACCTACGTAAAGTTAGAACTTGTGTATTAGGTACCTGAACAGACTCAGACTGTAGAGTGGTGCTTGAGTTAGGTTCTTCAACCTCGCTCAACTCTATCATGCTCCCATTGTCTCCCCCAAGAGTGTAATCCTTCTAAAGGAACATCGCTCTCTTAGCTACAAAGACCTTTTGGTCCTCGAGATGATAGAAATAATACCCATAAGTTTCCTTGGGGTATCCCACGAACTTGCACCGCTCCATCCTTGATTCCAACTTGTCGGGATTATGTCTTTTAACGTGGGCAGGGCAGCCCTAAATCTTAACAACCTTAAGATCGAACTTTCTCCTTTTTCATATCTCATATGGTTAGGCACTACCGACTTTGTTGAAACTTTATTCAGAATGTAAATTACGGTCTCTAGAACATATCCCTAGAATGAGATTGGTAGGTCAACGAAACTTATCATGGATAGTACCATGTCTAAAAGAGTACGATTCCTCCTTTTAGATACATCATTGAGCTGAGGTGTATAAGGAGGTGTCCATTGGGATAAAAATCCCATGGTCCTTGAGAAATTGGATAACTCTATACTTAAGTACTCACATCCTCGATCTGATCAAAGAGTCTTGATACTCTTTCCAGTCTGGTTCTTCACTTTATTCTTATATTCTCTTAATTTCTCAAAGGCCTCGGACTTGTACTTAATTAAGTACACATATCCATTCCTTGAGAAATTATTAGTGAAGGTATTGAAGTAGGAGTAACCACCAATGGCATGAGTTGACATGGGTCCACATGCATCACTATGTATGAGTTCCAACAGCTCAGTAGCTCTCTCTTTGGTTCCACTAAATGGAGAGTTTGTCATTTTTCCATGAAGGCAAGGCTTGCAAGTTGCATATGACTCATATTCGAATGGATCTAAATATCCATCCTTTAGCAATTTTTGAATCCTTCCCTCATAGATGTGACTTAGTCTACAATGCCACAAGTATGCACTGTTCACCTCATCTCATTTCCTCTTAGACATACTTACATTCATGATATGTGGAGTAGTATCTAACATAAACAAACCATTATGCAATAGTCCTTTCGTGATAGTCTCATTATCTAATAATATTGAACAACCATTGTTCTCAAAAACTAATTTATATTTACTAACTTTCAAACATGAAATGGATATAATATTTTTGATAATAGAATGAATAAAATAACATGCATCTAATGTAATAATAGCTCCACCAGGCAGATGTAGGGTGACATCACCAATAGCTACAGTAGTAACTTTTGTTTCATTGCCCATCTTAAGGTCCATCTCACCTCTCGCCAATCTCCCAAGCCTTGCCAGAACCTACAATGAATTGTATATACGATAAGCACTATCGGTATCTAATACCTATGTGTTATCATAAGAGTTTGACAAATGGAGACTGATCATGAAAGTACTTGAAGCTTCTCCAAGCTTCTATTTCGCCCTCTCTACAAGGTACTCTTTGCTGTTCCTCTTCCAGTGCCCATCTTTGCCATAGTGGAAGCACTGACCTTTGTCCTTTGTTGGGTCTTTCTTAGCAACCTTTGCTTTACTTGATCTACCCTTGCTCGTACCCTTCTTAAGAGATTTTTTTGCTTTCCTTTTCTTTCTGGTCTCACTAGTGTAGAGAACTAGCTTCTCCTTTTTGATAGTGCTCTCTACCTCCCTCAACATATTGAGGAGCTCCGGGAGAGCCATCTTAAGCTTATTCATATTAAAATTCATTATGAACTGTGAAAAGGAATCTGGTAGGGACTGAAGCATAATGTCCACACACTAGTTATCCTCTAGGACCATTCCTAGACCTGTGAGTTTCTCTATCCACTCAATCATTTTAGGACATAGTTCTGAACCGGTGTCCCCTCAGTCATCCTAGCTCAGAAGAGTCTCTTGGATATCTCATATCGCTGAGTCCTTCCCTGTTCCTCAAAGAGTTTACGGACATGTAGTAGTATGGATCTGGCATCCATCTTTTCATGTTGTCTTTATAACTCAGGAATCATAGAGCCCAACATGTAACACTGAGCAAGAGTGGAGTCATCAATGTACTTCACTGATTTCTATTAAACTTATACATGCCTTTAACTCGTCAACAAAAGAGAGATCTTAACATCATAGATTTGGAGTCATATACTATGGCATCTGAGGAGGCAATCAATGCTAAATTTGAAGCCTTTGAGGCACGAATGGAGGATAAGATTCGGACTCTCCTTACCGAATTCAGTTTGGGCCGACCACCAAGCCCGAAGAAATCACATCAAGGAGAGAGCTCTAACCAATCACATCATGCCCAAAGAGATGACTTCCAAGAGAGGGGAGGCTCTATGACCGACCCCAACTATTCGCGCATGAGAGTGGACTTCCCTAGATGGGAAGAAGGAGACCCAATTGGTTGGATCTCGCGCGCTGAGCGATATTTTCGGTACCATAAAATTGTGGATGCATCCATGGTGGAAATTGCAGCTATACATCTTGAAGGGGATGCCATACAATGGTTTGACTGGTTTGAACACACTTATGGAGCCCTTTCATGGCGACAATTCAAAGAAGGACTACTGATCCGCTTCGGACCAACTTATTACGAGAACATTGACGGACAACTAGCAAAGATCCGACAAACCTCCACCATTCAGGAGTACCAAACCAGGTTTGAAAGGTTATCTAATCAAACTCGTGATTGGTCTGAAAAACAGTTATTGGGGACTTTTATTGAGGGCTTAAAGCCGGAGATCCGGGGAGAAGTTAAGGCGCGACAACCATACACACTTATGGCAGCCATCTCTTTCGCACGACTTCAAGAGGAGCGATTGAACCATGAAGCCCGGAGGACAAGGATCACTCCACGACCTACAATACTAAAGCCCTCAGCCCCCCCTACTATCAACCAAGTCCCTGCACCGAAAAGGTTAACAAGAGAAGAACTTCGGGAGCGATCTGCGAAGGGGTTATGTTGGCATTGCGATGAGCCGTGGAGCCGCGAGCATCGCTGTAAAAAAGGTAGACTTCTTATGATTGAACCAGTAGAAGAAGAGGTCATTGAACATCTAGAAGAGAGCCTTGAACATGAAGAAGAAGATATGGAAGAAGAGCCACAGCCGACCGACATTATGGTACACACACTAGCCGGCTATTCAAATCCGCAAACGATGAAAGTTGGAGGCCTTCTCAAACAACAGTCGATCACTGTTCTCATCGACATGGGTAGCACTAATAACTTCCTGAATAGTAAGGTTGCTGCTCGGATGGCACTGCATATTGAAGGTTGCAGCAAGTTCGATGTAAAGGTTGCCGACGGTAGAATCCTAAAGTGCGACCAAAGATGCCCGCAGGTGAAACTATTACTGCAAGACCAAGAAATTATCACCGATTTCTTCCTCCTACCAATCGATGACTATGAGGCAGTGCTTGGTATAGAATGGCTGACTACACTAGGTGATGTCTCTTGGAACTTTTCTAAATTAATTATGAAATTCTACTGTAAGGGCAAACAGATCATCCTACGCGGGAAGCGCGGAAGCAACGTTACCACTGTTTTTACCCAACGAATGGAGAAAGTTTTACATAAGGTAAATAGTGCCTTTTTGATGCACCTCCAGCAGCAACCAGAGGGGAAGAAAATAGAATTTGAAGATCAAAATCTTGCCCAATTGCTTACTGAATTTGCCGACATATTTGCTGAACCGCGCGGTCTTCCTCCTTCTCGGCAACATGACCATCGAATTCCAATCCTTCCGGGCAAGCCACCAGCGAACACTCGACCATACCGATATCCTCACCTCCAGAAAGATGAAATTGAAAAGATCGTAAAGGAGATGCTTGAAACAGGGGTGATTCGACCAAGTTGCAGCCCCTATTCCTCACCGGTGCTACTTGTACGCAAGAAGGACGGAACTTGGCGGATGTGCATCGACTACCGAGCTTTAAATGGTATCACCGTCAAGGATAAATACCCAATACCAGTGGTGGATGAACTTCTTGATGAATTGAAAGGAGCTCGAGTCTTCACGAAGTTGGACCTCCGATCCGGTTACCACCAAATTCGGGTATGTTACGATGACATTCCAAAAACTGCATTTCGCACACATAATGGCCATTATGAATTCTTGGTAATGCCTTTTGGACTCACTAATGCTCCTTCAACCTTTCAAAGTCTCATGAATGATATATTTCGGAGCTTTCTTCATAAATTTGTGCTGGTATTTTTCGATGATATTCTCGTTTACAGCCCTTCTCTTGAGACTCACTTTCAGCATTTACGGATTGTTTTGACGATCCTTCGGGAGAATACTCTTTTTGTTAAGCAACCAAAGTGCAGCTTTCTCCAACAAAAAGTAGAGTACCTTGGGCATATAATATCAGAAGAAGGAGTGGCGGTAGACCCAACAAAAATTGAGGCAATGCAAGGCTGGCCGAAACCTACAAACGTGAAATCACTGCGGGGGTTCCTTGGACTAACGGGCTACTACCGAAAATTTGTTAAGGACTATGGGAAGATTAGTGCACCACTCACTTTTTTACTGAAAAAAGATGCTTTCTAATGGTCGGACAAACCCTCTGCTGCCTTCGACAAACTTAAAGCAGCCATGACAACAACGCCGGTGCTTGCGCTACCAGATTTCAATAAACCCTTCATCATTAAGGCCGACGCATCTGGAGTCGGAATTGGAGCCGTTCTCATGCAAAATGGTCGACCACTCGCATACACTAGCAAGGCATTATCTCCCTCCCATCAAAATATGTCAGTATATGATAAGGAGATGCTTGCCATTGTACACGCAGTAACGAGGTGGAGACCCTACCTGATCGGCCGACGATTTCAAATTAAAACTAACCATAAAAGCCTCAAGTACTTTTTGGAGCAAAAGATATCATCCCCTGAGTAGCAAAAATGGGTAACCAAACTTCTTGGATTTGATTATGAAATTATTTACAAAAAGGGGAAAGAAAACGTTGTTGCAGATGCACTCTCACGGCTACCTAAACAAGCTTAGGTTTCAGCCATCTCCCTTCCTACCACCGGTCTCCTCGAGGACATTAGGGAAGAATGGAAGAAGGATCCAGAGATCAGCAAGATCATAAAAAAATTGGAGGAGGATCCAAGTGCAATAGCCCACTACACCTGGGATTCGAGGGATTTACGCTACAAAGGTCGCATTATGCTTATACCTGACTCCCCTTGCATCGCAATCATCTTGAATGAAATGCACTCTATACCTTCAGCAGGGCACTCTGGATTCCTAAGAACCTACAAAAGAGTGAAGCAAAATTTTTATTGGAGAGGGATGAAAAAAATTATTGCTGAATATGTGGCACAATGTGATGTATGTCAACAGCACAAGGGTGAAACTGTGGCAAATCCAGGGAAGCTACAACCACTACCCATGCCAGACTCAGTGTGGACTGACATCTCCATGGACTTCATTGAAGGGCTGCCATCTTCCAAAGGTAAAAGCACGATTCTCGTGGTGGTTGATCGACTTACGAAATATGCTCATTTTTGTGCTGTGAGAAATCCCTACACTGCTACTAGTATTGCTCAGATTTTCATAGAAAATATTGTTAAACTGCATGGGATGCCAAGGTCCATCGTAAGTGATCGTGACAGGATTTTCACTAGTAAATTTTGGACCGAGTTATTTCAGTTAAAAGGCACCAAACTCAAGATGAGCACAGCATATCATCCACAAACTGACGGCCAAACAGAGGTGGTAAATAGGTGCTTAGAGACGTACCTCTGGTGTTTCGCTAGCGACCGACCAAAAGAGTGGGCAAAATGGCTTCCTTGGGCCGAATGGTGGTATAATACTACATATCATTCATCTACAAAATGTGCCCCTTATGAAGCATTGTATGGTCGACCAGCACCTGTGATTCCAAAGTATGTAATTGGCTCGGCCAAGGTAGATCAGGTTGACCAAGAATTGATTGATAGGGACAAACTCTTACAACTGTTAAAAGATAATTTCTCTACCGCTCAAGCCAGAATGAAGCAGCAAGCCGACACACGACGAAGTGAAAGAGAATTTTCAGTGGGAGATTGGGTTTATCTTCGCCTACAACCATACAAACAACTCTCTATCAACACTCGAGCCTCCATGAAGCTATCCCCACGTTTTTATGGGCCCTATCAGATCACAGAGCGTATTGGAGCCGTGGCATACAGACTTAAATTACCCGAAGATGCCAAAATCCACCCCGTCTTCCATGTATCATGCCTAAAGCCCAAGTTGGGAGAACACAAGTCACCCCAGATCCAACTGCCCAACACAACTGAGGATGGAGTTATTCAAGCCCAACCACAGGCCATCCTCGATCGCAGGATCGTGATGCGTCGCCGACATCCCTCTACTGAAGTACTAGTGCATTGGAATAATCTACCACTTGAAGACGCCACATGGGAACCATATGAGGAGCTGAAGACCCGGTTCCCTGAGTTCATAGAATCTCAGCCTTGAGGACAAGGCTGATTTGAAGAGGGCGGGTCTGTTAGGACTCTAGCTAGGAGAATCCTAATTGAGAGGGACATTCTGTTAGGACTCTAGCTAGGAGAGTCCTAATTGAGAGGGACATTCTGTTAGGACTCTAGCTAGGAGAGTCCTAATTGAGAGGGACACTCTATTAGGACTAACTAGGAGAGTCCTAATTGAAAGGGACATTCTGTTAGGAGGTTTTTTCTTAGAGAAGAATTAGGAGTTGTAAGGGAATAGGAGTCTTGAGTATGAGTCATATTAGGAGTTGGTTAGAAGTAAGAGTCTTAAGTAGGAGTCCTATTAGGAGTTAGGGTTTAGAAGCCCTATAAATAGCCATGTATTCCTTCTCTTTTCTTAAGCAATAGATGAAACTTTTCTGCAGCCTTTGAGCAGCACTTGGAGGGAGGAACCCCTATAGAGTTCCAAGGAGGCCAATCCCCTAAAGAGATCAACCCCAAGTTTAGAATCTGCAAGGGTTCTACCAGTATGCTATTTTCTCCACCGTGAGAACAATTCTCAAGTTGCGGAGCCAATCCGTATAATTTGGACTAGTGAGGCAGTTGACATCAAGTATGCCACGTAAGGGATTTGAAAGCAACATTTTTGAAAATAAAGGTGTAGCAGAAATAAATAACATGCAGATTTTATAAAATTAAATAATCAAGATATAGACTTCTATCTTAATATGCTCCCACTATTTTACTGGCGATTCACGCGACACCCTCAGCACATGAAACGGAAGTCTTCGACAGGCTTCTAATGGGGATCAGGATCCAATCAGTATCTTAGTGTAACCTCGAGGGATTCGACCAATCACACTAAGCTCGAAAGGTAGGCAACTCTTGCCTATCACAACTCCTTGTGATTCCTATCCTATTCGGCCTCCGAATCACCATGGTCTCGAGGGACTCGACCAACCATGATGTTCGGTTAAGTCAACACTATCGTTACAAGATGAGTCTGATTCGATGATATACCCTCGAGGGACTCAACCAAGCATACCATGTCCTCAAGTCATCGGTGACATCTCTATGTCATAGGCAAGATAGCAAATCACGATGTAGATGAGCCTCGGGGACTCAACCAACTCAACCTATACCGGGAATCAACCCTTATATATAACAATGGAAGGACACATGGGTCAATCTAATTATCACACATTTACTGACTTAATATTTGGCACACACTCAAAGTGACTCATGAAGGCACTAGTAGAGTGAAGGAGTCAAAAATTAATCTTTTAGTGCATAATTATGAGTTATTTCGAATGAAACCGAGTGAGACTATTGGAGACATGTACACCCAATTTACGGATGTCGTCAATGGTCTAAAAGGACTTGGTAAAAGTTTCTCTGATTTTGAACTTATTAATAAAATTTTAAGATCACTTCCAAAGAGTTGGGACCCTAAAGTAAATGATCATTCAAGAGGCCAAAGATCTAAATAATTTTCCTCTCGAAGAACTAATTGGGTCACTAATGACCTATGAGATGACCTGTAAAGCTCATGAAGAGCTTGATGACACTCTTCCAAAGAATAGGAAGGATATGACACTGAGAACACAAGAAGACCACTTAAAAGAAAATTCAAGTAATGAGGATTATGATGATGACCTGACACTTTTAACAAAGAAGTTCAAAAAATTCATAAAAAGGAATAAATTTAAAAATGATGCTAAAAATAAATTTGAACCCAAGAAAGAACAATTGATATACTATGAATACAAGAAGCCGGGTCACATCAAGAGTGAATGTCCCCAAGCAAAAGGAAGCAACCAAAGAAGAAAAAGGCCCTCAAAGCAACATGGGACGACTCAAGTGCATCCGAAGAAGAGGAGCCAACTAACATAGAGCAAGTTGCTCACTATGCACTAATGGCTATCGAAGATGAGAAAAATTATTAGAATCCTTGTAGATTCTAAACTTGGGGTTGATCTCTTTAGGGGATTGGCCTCCTTGGAACTCTATAGGGGTTCCTCCCTCCAAGTTGCTGCTCAAAGGCTGTAGAAAAGATTCATCTATTGCTTATCAAAAGAGGAGGAATACCTATTTATAGGGCTTCTAAACCCTAACTCCTAATAGGACTCCTACTTAAAACTCCTACTTCTAACCAACTCCTAATAGGACTCCTACTCAAGACTCTTATTCTTTGACAACTCCTAATTCTTCTCTAAGAAACAACCTCCAAACCCTAGCCAGCCTCTTCACCTCTTTAATAGGGTTCGGCTTAGGTAGGTTTTACATGAATATCCCTCTCAATTAGGACTCTCCTAGCTAAAGTCCTAACAGACCTACCCTCTTCAAATCATCCTTATCCTCAAGGCTGAGATTTCATGAACTTAGGGAACTAGGTCTTCAGCTCCTCATATGGTTCCCATGTGGCATCTTCAAGTGGTAAATTATTCCAATGCACTAGTACTTCAGTAGAGGGACGTCGACGACGCATCACGATCGTACAATCGAGGATGGCTTGTGGTTAGGCTTGAATAACTCCATCCTTAGTAGTGTTGGGCAGTTGGATCTGGGGTGACTCGTGTTCTCCTAACTTGGGCTTCAGGCATGACACGTGGAAGACAGGGTGAATTTTGGCATCCTCAGGTAATTTAAGTCTATACGCCACGGCTCTAATGCGCTCTGTGATCTAATAGGGCCCATAAAAACGTGGGGATAGCTTCATGGAGGCTCGAGTGTTGATGGAGAGTTGCTGGTATGGTTGTACGAGAAGATAAACCCAATCTCCTACTGAAAATTCTCTTTCGCTTCGTCATGTGTCGACTTGCTGCTTCATTCTGGCTTGAGCGGTAGAGAGATTATCTTTTAACAATTGTAGGAGTTTATCCCTATCAATCAATTCTTGGTCGAGCCAATTGCATGCTTTGGAATCACAGGGGCTGGCCGACCATACAATGCTTCATAAGGGGCATATTTTGTAGATGAATGATATGTAGAATTATACCACCATTCGGCCTAGGGAAGCCATTTCGCCCACTCTTTTGGTTGGTCACTAGCGAAACACCGAAGGTATGTCTCTAAACACCTGTTTACCACCTCTGTTTGGCCATTAGTTTATGGATGATACGTTGTGCTCATCTTGAGTTTGGTGCCTTGTAACTGAAATAACTCAGTCCAAAATTTACTAGTGAAGATCCTGTCATGATCACTTACAATAGACCTTGGCACCCCATACAGTTTAATAATATTTTCTATGAAAATTTGGGCAATGCTAGCAGTAGTGTAGGGATTTCTCACTGTACAAAAATGAGCATATTTCGTAAGTCGATCAACCACCGCGAGAATTGTGCTTTTACCTTTGGAAGGTGGCAGCCCTTCAATGAAGTCCATGGAGATGTCAGTCTACACTAAGTCTGGTATGGGTAGTGGTTGTAGCTTCCCTGGATTTGCCACAGTTTCACCCTTGTGCTATTGACATACATCACATTGTGCCACATATTTAGCAATAATTTTTTTCATCCCTCTCCAATAAAAATTTTGCTTCACTCTTTTATATGTTCTTAGGAATCCAGAGTACCCTGCTGAAGGTATGGAGTGCATTTCATGTAAGATGATTATGATGCAAATGGAGTCAGGTATAAGCTCAATGCGACCTTTATAGCGTAGATCCTAAGAATCCCAAGTGTAGTGGGCTATTGTAATTGGATCCTCCTCCAAGTTTTTGTTGATATTGCTAATCTCTGGATCCTTCTTCCATTCTTCCCTAATGTCCTCGAGGAGACTGGTGGTAGGGAGGGAGATAGCTGAAACCTTAGCTTGCTCAGGTAGCCGTGAGAGTGCATCTGCCACAATGTTTTCTTTCCCCTTTTTGTAAATAATTTTATAATCAAAGCCAAGAAGTTTGGTTACCCATTTTTGCTGCTCAGGAGATGATATCTTTTGCTCCAAAAAGTACTTGAGGCTTCTATGGTCGGCTTTAATTTGAAATCACCGATCGATCAGGTAGGGTCTCCACCTTGTTATTGCGTGTACAATGGTGAGCATCTCCTTATCATATACTGACATGTTTTGATGGGAGGGAGATAATGCCTTGCTAGTGTATGCGAGTGGTCGATCATCTTGCATGAGAACGACTCCAATTCTGACTCCAAATGCGTCGACCTCAATGATGAAGGGTCAGCTGAAATCTGGTAGCGCTAGCATCGGCGTCGTTGTCAAAGGTAGTGGAGGCTTTGTCCGACCATTAGAAAGCATCTTTTTTCAGTAGAGAAGTGAGTGGTGCACTGATCTTCCCATAGTCCTTAACAAATTTTCAGTAGTGTCCCATTAGTCTAAGGAACCTACGCAATAATTTCACATTTGTAGGTTTCGGCCAGCCTTGCATTGCCTCAATTTTTGTTGGGTCTACCGCCACTCCTTCTGCTATTATGTGCCCAAGGTACTCTTCTTTTTGCTAGAGAAAGTTGCACTTTGGTTACTTAACAAAAAGAGTATTCTCCCGAAGGATCGTTAAAACAATCCGTAAATGTTGAAAGTGAGTCTCAAGAGAAGGGCTGTAAATGAGAATATCATCGAAAAATACCAACACAAATTTGCAAAGAAAGCTCCGAAAAATATCGTTCATGAGACTTTGAAAGGTTAAAGGAGAATTAGTGAGTCTAAAAGGCATTACCAAGAATTCATAATGGCCATCATGTGTGCGGAATGCAGTTTTTAGAATGTCGTCTTCACATACCCGAATTTGGTGGTAACAGGATCGGAGGTCCAACTTCGTGAAGACTCGAGCTCCTTTTAATTCATCAAGAAGTTCATCCACCACTGGTATTGGGAACTTGTCCTTGACGATGATGCTATTTAAAGCTCGGTAGTCGATGCACATTCGCCAAGTTCTGTCCTTCTTGCGTACAAGTAGCACTAGTGAGGAATAGGGGCTGCAACTTGGCCGAATCACCCCTGTTTCAAGCATCTCCTTTATGATATTTTTAATTTCATCTTTCTAGAGGTGAGGATATCGGTACAGTCGAGTGTTCACTAGTGGCTTGCCCGGAAGGATTGGAATTCGATGGTTATGTTGTCGAGAAGGAGGAAGACCGTGCGGTTCAGCAAAAATGTCAAAAAATTCAGTAAGCAATTGGGCAAGATTTTGATCTTCAATTTCTATTTTCTTCCCCTCTGGTTGCTGCTAGAGATGCATCAAAAAGCCACCATTTACCTTGTGCAAAACTTTCTTAATTCATTGGGTTGAAACGGTGGTTACATTGCTTTCGCACTTCCCGCATAGGATGATATGTTTGCCCTTACAATAGAATTTCATAATTAATTTGGAAAAGTTCCAAGAGACATAACCTAGTGTAGTAAGCCATTCTATGACATGTTAGGATCAAGATCACTAAGAGGGGGGGGTGAATTAGTGCAGCGGAAAACCTTCTATGATTAAAAAAAAACTGCGTTCGTTCGATAAAAGTGATTTCAGTAAGAAAGCTGATTCGTAAATCACTTTAACTTTTGATTAAGTGAGATGCAGCAAAGATATAAATGCAGTTAGCAGTTATGGTTCAAATCAAATAGTATGCGCAAACTGAAATATGATATTCATATGAAATAACTGATTTACATCTAAATGCTGATTCGTAAATCACTTGATTAAGCGAGATACAGTTAAAGCAAGGATATAAAGGCAGTTTGCAGTTATGATAGAAATCAAAATGTAAACGCAAACTGAAATATGATGATCGTACGATAAAACTGATTTACGTCTAAACGCCGATTCAGAAAGTGCAAAGCTTGAAACCCAATCGTATATGCGCAGAAAGCAGTAAGCTTTTAAGGAGGTTTGCAGTAAAGATAATATGCTCAAAGTAAATGCAAACCGAGATTTAGAGTGGTTCGGTCAATCTTGACCTACATCCACTTTTGGCTTCCTCCACCAACGAGGTCACCGACGTCCACTAGAGGCGTTCCTTCAATAGGCGAAGGCCAACCACCCATTTACAGTTTCACTCCTTTTGACGGGCTTAGGACACAACCCTTACAGAATTTTCTCTCCTCTCTTTAAAGATCAGAATTTGAAAGAAAAGAGGGAGAAGAACTTTTGGCTTTTACAACAATTTTGAGCTCTAAAAATCACAGAATAAGATCAGGATTTCGGTGTATTTGAGTGCCCTTTCAATGCTGAAAGGGTGGGGTATTTATAGGCCTCAACCCATTTTGAATTCCAAGCTCAATAATGTCAATTCCTGGAATTTCAGGATCTGGCGGTTGCACCGCCTGACTGAGGCGATTGCACCGCCTGGCAGAGCTCGAAGACTGAGCCTCTGGGCGGTGCCACCTCCTATCAGGGGCGGTTGCACCTCCTGCCAGAACTCGAAGACCGAGCTCAAGCGGTGCCACCGCCTGACTGAGGCGGTTTCACCTCATGCCAGAGATCGAAGACCGAGCTCAGGCGGTGCCACCTCTTGTCAGGAGCGGTTGCACCGCCTAGTCTCGCTCGGAGACTGAGCCCAAGCGGTGCCACCGTCTGGCTCAGGCGGGTCAACCGCCTAGCAGAAATCAGGGTCCGAATGGGCTGATCCATTCGACCCAATTTGGGTTTTTCAGGGGCCCAAATCGGATCACCTCCCATTTCCAACTTAATCATTGTGCTAACTATGATATTTCCTAAGACATTTGCTGCAACTTGCTCCGGTGCGTCAATCGCTTCTTCCGGCGAGCTTCCGGCGAACTTTCGTCGATCATCCGATGAACCCTCGGTGATGCTCCTCTGGACTTCCGGCAAACTCCTGGACTTGCGACAATCCACTTGGCGAGTTTCGACGAGCTTCTTTGGCAAGCTCATGGACTTCTCGGATTTGTTCCCGCAGAACCTCCGACGATTGTCCGAACTTCCGTCGAACTTTCGAACTCCCAACGTGATCATTGTCTTGACTCCGGCACAACTCCTGCTGCATATCTTACTTTCATCGTAGTTAATCATGCACACTTATCTCAACATATAGATTAGATAACAAATGACAATTGACTTCATCATCAAAATCCGAGATTCAACAATCTCTCCCTTTTTTATGATGACAATCAATTGATAATGGAGTTAACCTTAACTCCCCCTGTCTATATGGCATACTTGAGATAAGTCATTCTTGAATTCAAAACCTTTGAATTCAATAGACATATTGATAAGTTAAAACCATTTAAACTTATCAATACTCCCATCATGATTCCCATCATGATGTATCTCTCTGAAGATGATGTCAAGGCTTGACATTCATTTTCAAATTTTACATTACAAGTTTGAATGATGGTAATAGTAGCAATTCATCATATTGTAAGATATCAACATGTAAAACTGCGAAGTAAGATTTTTTGTTTGATATCTTGACATGATACAAACAAGGCATAATGTAAATTATAGCAATCATAGCATAGCAATTCATATATCTCTTGGTGATGCAAGCATGGCATTAATACTCATATATTTCCTCCCCTTTGTCATCAACAAAAAGCATGGTAATTGTGATACCAAAAGAACAATATAAGCGAATTTTGAGCATAAGTGTGATGCCTTTACTAGGTTCATGTCATTTTCAATAGTGAGTCAATTATGCAACCATGACATGGAGATATCAATTATGTTTTTACCCCGCATCTCCACCATCTATTTATGAGTTTACTTTAAATGAAGTTAAAATTGATGAGAGATTAAATCTTGCTTCATTTTCACAAGGATCAAGATATGTATTAGAAACGAATCCTTATTAGTAAAAACACTATCGTTCATATAATCAGGAATCATTTTATTAAATTTATTTCTTTAAAGAATATTCTTCACATAGGTGTATGAGAGATGTATTTCATATGTCAACAATGTTGAGAATTAAACTCGTTATGACATATGCTTTATTAAGTCCGGAAGAGGATAATGTATCGAGAAACTCCGATTTTTAAGAGAATCCGAAAATGAAATTAAGACTTTCATGCATTCGGACGAGACTGTACTATTGATTTTCAAATATGATCATGAAGGCAAAACATGCTTATCATCATGGAAATTTTTATATTCATACACATAATTTCTAATATGTAATTGTGTAAAATCATCATAGCAATTAAGTGAAATTGATCAATCAATCAATAAAGTCCAAAAAATAATTTCAACAAGTTTATGTATTAGGACACATCAACATTCCTAATTCTCTTCTTATGAAATCAAATTGTTCTTCACTTAGAGGTTTTGTAAAAATATCAACTAGTTGATGTTTAGTGTTATGGCAATAATAATATCATGACAATGTCATGACTCATCAACTGCATTGGTATATCATTTTCTCAAATCATATTTATCATGAAAACCAAGGCACAAGGTTTTCAAAGTAGTTATAAAAACATTTAGTTTCAATGTAAAATCCGACAATGAATAACGAGATTAAACAATGAGAGATGTTTGTAACTCTGCATATGCTCACAAATAAATGCATCAGGTAACCATGTCAAGGATCAAGGCAAAGGGCATCATGGTGAGTAACATAAAGAGTTTACAATAACAATAGGTGATTGTGTTCACATACAAGCTCATTCAGGAGGTGAAAAATTAAAGTGCCTAAATAAAGAGTCAAACTGTCAATGAATTTGCTGCAGCTCAAATAGGATTTGATCTTATTGATGTTCAAGCCGTTCTTGTCTTTGTTCAAATCGGTCCATCCGAATCCCAATATCTTCGATAGATGATGCAGTAGCTTGCTCAAATGAATGTGTTTCCTCAAAGGGACAGATCAGAGGAGATTGAGTACCCATAAAGACTGGTGTTTCCGGTTCCGGTTCAGGCTGGGGGGATCGGTTCTTCTAGGCATTCTAACCCAATTACCATTTCTATAAACACATCTTAATCGGTGAAGTAGATTTTTATTTATTATGCAAAACCTATCTACTTTTATTACTTCTTCTTCCGGTAGTATTGGAATATCGTATGCTTTCAGTATTCTAGTGATTATACCACCATATGGAAGCATCATGTCTTTCTTAGATAGTTCTAACATATTTTCTTGGATAAGATAACCAAGACAGATGTCATGTCCTTTCATGATCCAATACATAGTTCCTAATTCTATTTGGCTTACTTCATCATGATGGTATTGTTTAGGGAGAATGATGCTAGTTAGGATATGATGAAGTACCTTAGTGTTTAGTGGTAGTAGATGTTCACAACTTTTAGGAACAAATGCTAAGTTGGGATTGGCAAAAATTGTTCCTAAGGCTTCAACATATGTTGTCCCAACAGTTTCATCATCCCATGATCCTCTAAACTAAAGTCCTCTATTTTTTAGGGGAATGCCTATCATATCGCAAATGAATTTATCCATAATGGAGATGTGTTGTCCTAAGAGATAGGTAGACATTCGTTCTTCTTCATCTTCTTGTATATTGTTGTAAAACAGTCTTGGATAGATGGGTTCACTAATTTGTAAAATAGGGAGTAGATCTAAGTTTGCAAACCATTGGATTATCTTTAAGTCTCTTAGTTCATTTAAATCTACATATTTTCCCTTATTGACACTCCTAAGTTCGAAAGAGGAAAACTTTTCAGCATGATATTTTGAATCGAAAAGGGTAAGATCAAAATCTTCCACTAATCTCCTCTTCCCTTTGTCCCTTGAGGATCTTCTAGACCCCATAACTACTGCTATTTAAGAGGATAGTAATGAGCAAGAGTAAATGAATCAAAAACAGAATTTAAGAGGTTCTTAGAGAATACCTTAGTGAGATCTTCAATAGAAGGAGAGATTATTGATCTTTTGCTTCAAAATGAGGAGTATTTGGGATGCTATGAGGGGTGAAATGGAGGTGGCGAAGCTTTGGAAGAGTAAAGAGGGGAAGGGAGTGAGTTGGGGTCGGTTCCACCGCCGGCCCTAGCTCGGGTTAAAAAGAGGCAGAATTGCGGGCGGTTGCACCGCTGGCTGGGGCGGTGCAACCGCTTGCAACACGTGACAGCCGGAGGTGCTACCTCCAGCTGGGGCGGTGCCACCGCCTGTAGGCGGTGAGCACTTGTTCTGACTACAGTGTGATCTGATTTGAATGTTTTTGACTTAAGAAGAATTTACATTTAGAGCAATCAACTTTACTTATTTAATTACGTAAGAATTTTCATTGTAAGATAAGAAATTTTGCATGATCAAGATAGATCTTGTGAGGTACATACTCTAAATGTCGTGCACATGTTTGTGACAGATTGTTCAAATTGGTAAGCCTTGCAAGTTCATGACAAACTTAGTAAGTTCATGATATAGTTGGATTCGAACGGATGACATCAATGGGTTCGAAAATCCAAAGGATATGTGAAGTGAGAATCATGGGTTTCTAATTCTGAGGGATCAAATAGGATTGTATCTATATCGCATTTGTAATTTTAATTTTCTAATCCTCTTCTGTTATTTAGGCTAGAGAGCATCGCAAGTTCTTTTTGGATCTTGGGTCATGAATATCGAGAATACAAAGAGCAGGGTATTATTTCTTGCTCCCAGCTTATGATGTTTTATATCTTTACAAGAAAGGATGATCTTTAGGTACCCATTTGCTTTTGGGTGCCTAAAAAATAGATCTATATTTTTTATCATATTGCATAGAATTTATCATGGTTCCTTTAGGAACCCAAATTAATCTGTTCGGAGTAATTTTCTTGAATGGACAATAATGCATTTTGTGTCCAAGTTTACAACAAAAGTTGCATTTGCTTTGGTGTCGAACATGTAAGATGGGGCCTTTTATGAAGGTGGTTGGATTTTGGTGAGGACTTCTCACAAATCCGATTCCACTTCTTTTGGGAACGTGACCCTTGTTTGCAAGGATCATGTTCAAAGACTTGCTACCAACCTCGAATTTCTTCAAGGTGTCTTTAAGTAGCAAGTTTTCCTTTTAGAGAGTTTCTATATCATGGCATTTTATGCATGAACCTAAACTATCATGATATTCAGTTTTTAACGTATCGAAATTACAAGTAAGACTATCATGCTCCTTTTTTAGTAATTTGTATTTTCTGCTAATAATCTTGCATTCATCAAATAAGTCATGGAAGGCATTTAATAATTCATCAAATGATAAATCTGTATCTATTAAATTCGTTACCTCCTCTCCGATGGCCATTAAGGCATAATGAGCAACTTGCTCGGTGTTAGACTCCTCTTCTTCGGACGCGCTCGAGTCATCCCACGTTGCTTTGAGCGCCTTCTTCTTTGATGTTCTCTTTTTGACTTCGGGACAATCACTTTTGTAGTGTCCTGGCTTTTTACACTCGTAACAAATAACATGGTCCTTCTTGGGTTCAAGTTTATTTTTTGTGTCATTCTTAAACTTGTTTCTTTTAATGAATTTTTTAAATTTTCTTGTTAGAAGTGTCACGTCATCGTCATAGTCCTCATCACTTGAGTTTTCTCTCAAGTGGTCTTCTAAAGTTCTGAGTGCCATATCCTTCCTGTTCTTTGGAAGGATGTCTTCTTGCTCTTCATGAGCTTTGCAAGTCATCTCGTAGGTCATTAATGACCCGATTAGTTCTTCAAGAGGGAAGTTGTTTAGATCTTTCGCCTCTTGAATAGTAGTGACTTTAGGATCCCAACTTTTAGGAAGGGATCTTAGAATCTTATTTACGAGCTCAAAATCTGAAAACTTTTTCCGAGTCCTTTTAGACCGTTGACGACATCCGTGAAACGGGTAAACATGTCGCCAATAGTCTCACTCGGTTTCATCCGGAAAATTTCGAAAGAATGTATCAAAAGATTGATTTTTGACTCTTTCACTCTACTTGTGCCTTCGTGAGTCACTTCGAGTGTGTGCCAAATATCAAATGCGGTTTCACAAACTGAAACACGGTTGAACTCGTTTTTATCAAGTGCACAAAATAAGGCATTCATAGCCTTTGCATTAAGAGTGAAAGCCTTCTTCTCCAATTCATTCCAATCGATCATTGGAAGAGAAGACTTCGAAAATCCATTTTTGACAAGATTCCAAAGTTCAAAATCCATAGAAATAAGAAAGATCCTCATTCGGGTCTTCCAATAGGTGTAGTCCGTCCCATTGATCTTTTATGTCCAATCTGCTGATCTTTTATGTCCAATCTGCTGCACTTGAATTGCAGAATTCAAGCCGCATAGCACCATCTGTTTGATCTTGCTACTGTGCTTTTTCTATCCAAATTTCTACGAAATTTTTATGACATCTTTGACACTTCCTAACAGTAGATTTCCCTTTGGTTTCATCGAAAAATTCTCAATATAAACTACTGATCTTTTATGTCTAATCTGCTGCACTTGAAAATCTATGCTGCAGAAAATTTCAGTTGCATATCATTGCCTTAATCCATCTATTTGCAATATTTTTTGAATGAAATTTCTTATACACTTCATAGATCATCTTGGCTTCCATCTAAGATTGATCTATTAAGAAATTCATCTCTAAAAACGATTTTATGTTGCTGCAAATTTTCATCGTAACCCGCTGAAATTTTTTGACGATAATTCTGCAATTGCAACTTGCATCAATTTCCTTGCTGTTATACTGCTGAAATTTTCTTGATTAAATTAGATATCCTTGCTGTCATATAAACTGTGATTTTGCTATCAATTTCCTCCTCAATTCTCTCAAGTTTTTGGTGAAAATTACGTCGAGAAACCGTTGTTTCTTCGACGACAATTCTACTCTTACAAGACAGCACATACTTGCTGCAACTTCCACGGATTTCTGTCAAACCTTTGCTACCATCTACCACAGATCCAAAACTTTCAACTACAGCCCTAAAACTCTACAAAACCACACCCTCAAACTGCACCCAAAACTGCCACAAAACAAGCCTAAATCGTAGCCTACATCCACCAATCTGCCAACCCTTTTGACCATCACTTCTCTCAACCTATACATGCCTTTAACCTAACAACAAAAGAGAGATCTTAACATCATAGATTTGGAGGCATATATTATGGCATCTAAGGAGGTAATCAATGCTAAATTCGATGCCTTGGAGGCGCGAATGGAGGATAAGATTCGGATGCTCTTTACCGAACTCAGATTGGGCCGACCACTAAGCCCGAAGAAATCACATCAAGGAGAGAGCTTTGCCCAATCACACCAACCCCAAAGATATGACTTCCAAGAGAGGGGAAGTCTATGACCAACCCCAACTATCCATGCATGAGAGTGGACTTCCCTAGATGGGAAGAAGGAGACCAGATTGGTTGGATCTCGCGCGCGGAGCGATATTTTCGGTACCACAAAACCGCGGATGTATCTATGGTGAAAATTGCAGCTATACATCTTGAAGGGGATGCTATACAGTGGTTTGACTGGTTTGAACATACTTATGGATTCCTTTCATGGCGATAATTCAAAGAAGGACTGCTGATTCGCTTTATACCAACCGATTACGAGAATATTGACGAACAACTAGCAAAGATCCAACAAACCTCCACCATTCAGGAGTACCAAACCAGGTTTGAAAGGTTATCTAATCAAACTCATGATTGGTCTCAAAAATAGCTATTGTGGACCTTCATTGAGGGCTTGAAGCCGGAGATCCGAGGAGAAGTTAAAGCGCGACAACCGTATACGCTTATGGCAGCCATCTCTTTCGCACGACATCAAGAGGAGCAATTGAACCATGAAGCTCGGAGGACTAGGGTCTCTCCTCAACCAGTAATATTGAAGCCCTTAGCCCCCCCTACTGTCGACCAAGTCCCTACACTAAAGAGGTTAACAAGAGAAGAGCTTCGGGAGCGATATGCGAAGGGGTTATGTTGGCATTGTGACGAGCCGTGGAGCCGTGAGCATCACTGTAGTAAAGGGGGACTTCTTATGATTGAACCGATAGAAGAAGAGGTCATTGAACATCCAAAAGAGAGCCTTGAACATGAAGAAGAAGATGCAGAAGAAGAGCCACAACCGACCGAAGTTACGGTACATACACTAGCTAGCTACTCAAACCCGCAAACGATGAAAATTGGAGGCCTTCTCAAACAACAACCAATCACTGTTCTCATCGACACAGGCAGTACTACTAACTTCCTAAATAGTAAGCTTGCTGTTCGGATATCATTACATATCGAGAATCGCTGCAGGTTTGATGTTAAAGTCACCGACGGACGGATTTTGAATTGTGATCATAGGCGCTTGCAGGAGAAACTATTGCTGCAGGACCAAGAGATAATTGCAGATTTCTTCCTTCTCTCTCTTAACAATCATGAGGCCATGCTCAGAATTAAATGGTTGACGATATTAGGTGATATTTCTTGGAATTTTATGAAACTAATTATGAAATTTTACAGTAAGGAGAAACATGTGACATTGCACGGGAAACGTGGGGGCGACATAACAACGATTTGCACACAACAAATGGAGAATGTTTTGCATAAAGCATGCAGCGGCTTTTTGGTACAACTTGAGCAGCAAACTATGGGAGAGCCAACAGAATTTGAAGATCCAAATCTACTTCCTTTGCTTGCTGAATTTTCAAATATATTTGACGAACCGCGCAACCTACCTCTTACCTGTCGGCATGATCATTGTATAATGATTCTTCCAGGCAAATCTTCAGCAAATGCTCAGCCATATCAGTATCCACATCTCCAGAAGGATGAAATAGAAAGGATTATAAAAGAGATACTCGAAACAGGAGTTATTCGGCCAAGTTGCAACCTCTACTCTTCGCCGGTGCTACTTGTACGCAAGAAGGACGGAACAAGGCGAATATGTGTTGATTACCGAGCTCTCAATGGCATAATCATCAAGGACAAATACTTTATTCCAATAGTAGATGAATTGCTAGATGAAAGGGAGCACAAATATTTACAAAGCTGGACCTTTGATCCGGGTATCATCAAATACGAGCATGCGAAGAAGACATACGGAAAACCACCTTTTGAACACACAACAACCACGAATTTTTCCTTTCTTCAACAAAAGGTGGAATATCTTGGGCATATCATATCAGAGGAAGGTGTGGCAGTGGACTCCTTCAAAATTGGAGCAATGCAAAACTGGCCGACCTCGAGAAACATAAAATTGCTACATGGCTTTCTGGGTTTAACAGGCTACTACCGCAAGTTCGTGAAAAACTATGGAAAGATCAGTGCATCACTTACTTCCTTACTAGAAAAAGATGTCTTCCAATGGTTGGACAGAGCCTCCGCTGCCTTCGACAAACTTAAGGCAGCCATGACGACGACGCCGGTGCTAACACTACCAGATTTCAACCGACCCTTCATTATTGAGGCCGACACATCTGGAGTCAGAATTGGAGCCATTCTCATGCAAGATTGTCGACCACTCGCATACACTAGCAATGCATTATCTCCCTCCGATCAAAATATGTCAACATATGATAAGGAGATGCTCGCCATTGTGCGCGCAGCAACGAGGTGGAGATTGTACTTGATCAGGCGATACTTTCAAATCAAGACCGACCATAAAAGCCTAAAATATCTCTTGGAGCAGAAGATATCTTCCCCCGAGCAGCAAAAATGGGTAACAAAACTTCTTGGATTTGATTTTGAAATAACTTACAAAAAGGGAAAAGAGAATGTTCTTGCAGATGCGCTTTCGCAGCTACCCGAGCAAGTTGAAGTTTCGACCGTTTCACTTCCGACCAGCGACTTCCTTGAGGATATTAAGATGGAATGGCAGGAAGATTCAGATACTAGTAAGATTATAAAAAAATTGGAGGAAGCACCAAGCCCCATGGCTCATTATAATTGGGACTCAAAAGAATTACACTATAAGGGTACTAAATTGAAAAGGAGTACGACATATCACCCACAAACCAACAGCCAACCGGAAGTTTTAAACAGGTGCTTGGAGACAGCCCAAAGCCACCCACCAAATATGACTACCCAAAGAGAACTCCAGACCCAGCCAAGTGCCATTATTGATCGACGGATCGTGACTCGACGACGACGACCCACTAATGAAGTGCTAATACAGTGGGCGAACCTACCAAAAGAAGATGCCACTTGGGAGAACTATGACGACTTGAAGATCAAATTCCCAGAATTCATGAATCATCAGCCTCGAGGACAAGGCTGATTTGAAGAGGGCGGGTCTGTTAGGACTCTAGCTTGGAGAGTCCTAATTGAGAGGGACATTCATGTAAAAATATTAGGACTCTAGCTAGGAGAGTCCTAATTGAGAGGGACATTCTGTTAGGACTCTAGCTAGGAGAGTCCTAATTGTGAGGGGCATTCATGTAGGAGGTTTTTTCTTAGAGAAGAATTAGGAGTTGTAAGGGAATAGGAGTCTTGAGTAGGAGTCCTATTAGGAGTTGATTAGAAGTAAGAGTCTTAAGTAGGAGTCCTATTAGGAGTTAGGGTTTAGAAGCCCTATAAATAGCCATGTATTCCTTCTCTTTTGATAAGCAATAGATGAATCTTTTCTGCAGCCTTTGAGCAGCAACTTGGAGGGAGGAACCCCTATAGAGTTCCAAGGAGGCTGATCCCCTAAAGAGATCAACCCCAAGTTTAGAATCTGCAAGGGTTCTAACACGATTATGGCTCGTCTTTCATATCTTCTACTTCATATTCAAGGCTCTCTTCTGGATGTTCAATGACCTCTTCTTCTACTGGTTTAGTCATAAGAAGTCTCCCTTTTCTACAGCGATGCTCGTGACTCCACGGCTCGTTGCAATGCCAACATAACCCTTTCGCAGATCGCTCCCAAAGTTCTTCTTTTGTTAACCTTTTTGGTGTAGGGACTCGGTTGATAGTAGGGGGGGCTGAGGGCTTCAGTATTGTAGGTCGAGGAGTGATCCTAATCCTCCGGGCTTCATGGTTCAATCGCTCCTCTTGAAGTCGAGCTTCAGGTACTCTTGTAATATGGATCGTTTGTCGGATCTTTGTTAGTTGACCATCAATGTTCTCGTAATCAGTTGGTCTGAAGCAGATCAGTAGTCCTTCTTTGAATTGTCACTATAAAAGGACTCCATAATTGTGTTCAAACTAGTCAAACCACTATATGGCATCCCCTTTAAGATGTATAGCTACAATTTCCACCATGGATGCATCCGTAATTTTATGGTACCGAAAATATCGCTCCATGCGCAAGATCCAACCAATTGGGTCTCCTTCTTCCCATCTAGGGAAGTCCACTCTTATGCGTGAATAGTTGGGGTCAGCTCCCCAACTCAATTAGCTTGACGTCCTCGTCAAGGCCCAACATAACCCAGATCGAACCCTAGCATAGTGCATGTGGGGTTTAACTCAGTGGTGGCTCCACGCCGTGATGAGTTCTCGACTCCATCCACCGGTAGCCCTTTCCTACTCGAGCCCTCTCACCCTGCCCAAATGCTAGGTCGGCTCTGAATTTAATATCAAACAGATAGAAGGTGAAGTGGGATTCCAAACATAATATGGTCCATCCATTTCTGAATGACCACCAAACATAATATAGAGTATCGCGGGCTCTAAGCACATCCATTTATTTGTACACCTGCAACTATCATCTAAAGTTTATGTTTGCATCGCAATGATTTGTATAGGCACATGCATCCCATTATTCCGCATTTGCTTTCGATATGTGCCTCTTCCAGTTTCATTTATTTGGACATTGAATTCATCTGACCTTCTTATTTCAATTGAGCTATATGTGATTGCTTGAAATCCTTGTATGCTCTTACTTTTATTTCCTTTCAAATCTGAATACATTTGTGAAAAATTATGTTTGCATCGTATTGACTCGAAAGGCACATGTATATTTTGTTGTCCCTTTGTACTCTAGTGTTTGTGGGATAAATGTGAACCTTTGCCAGAAATGGTAAAGGGAGTTATGCTTAGAGCCTGTGATGTTTTGCCGACCCCCTATGACTTCACTATGACTTCATTCAGAAATGGATGGACCATATTATACTATGATCCCACTTCACCTTCTATGTGTTTGATATGATATCCAAAGCTTTGGCTATGTTTCTATGCATGCTTTGGATAAGAATGAAATGAATGCAACGTCATGTGACATTTGAGTTTCTATTCATGTTTTATTCTTTGATATGTTTCCGAAATGTTATAAGTCTTTGTTATGCCTTAAAATTACCATATGCCATGGATATGCTCCTTATGTCAATGATATGCTCTAATTACCTTTCCTCGATTATATGAACAAAACATGCTTCGAACGAAATGACATCATAATTCTGCATTCAAACAACACATACATCTGTTTCATTTTGTATCTCTGCTTTGTATTTTTTATACCATATTTGTTTGAAAACTGTCCTCTTTGCTATGGATATGTTAGTCACTTGCTGAGCTTTATATACTCACCTCGTTGATATATAAATTTTTCAGGATAGCTTATCACTTGCTAAAATATGTAGTTTGGGTTGAGGTAGTGGAAAGCTAGAAGATTTTGGGGCAAATCTTTCGTACTTGATATGTTGATGTTGTATAAGTTCCTTTTGTGTGTATCAATGACAAATCTAGATTGATGTATCCTGTAAATATTTGAAAAGTACCTCTCATGTTAGGATTTTGGGAATGTTAAGTTAAAATTATGTAATGAATGATATAAACATGTGGTACATGTTGGTTTTGTAATTGTATAGATTCTCACAACTATGAATTTATGATGTGGTTATGGTTTAGTTAAGTTACCTTTGGATTTTAAGAATCATCTAGTGACATGATGTATGATTATAAACTGCATAGGTTTTGTGAATTGTGGATTGTAGAGGTGAATGACTTGAATATTTTTCTTAGTGACCTCAAATGTGTGATTAGATCCTGGATTGTTTGTTGAATTATAATATTATCAATTTTGAGTTAGGTTCACACCTCTTGAATGATAATTAAATTCAGGGGGCATGACAGTTTTGGTGCAGTTTAAGGGTGTGGTTTGGTGGTATTTTAGGGCTATGGATGAAAGTTTTAGATTTGTGGTAGATGGCAGCAAAGGTTTGATAGAAATCAGTGAAAGTTTGCTATAGAATTGTGTTGTCTTGTAAGAGCAGAATTATCGTCAAAGAAACAGCGACTTCTCGACGAAATCTCCACCAAAAATTTGAGAGATTTGATGAGGGAATTGACAGCAATATCTCAGTTTATATGACAGCAATGATGTCCAATTTAATCAAGAAAAATTTGGAAGTAACAGCAAGAAAATTGGTGCAAGTTGCGATAGTAGAATTCTCGTCGAAAAATTTCAACGGTCTACGATGAAAATTTACAGCAACACATAATCGTTTTTAGAGATAAATTCCTTAATAGATCAACCTTAGATAAAAGCCAAGATTATCTATGAAGTATATAAGAAATTTTAATCAAAAAGGATTGCTAATAGATGGGTTAAGGCAACAATATGCAGCTGAAATTTTCTGCAGCACAGATTTTCAAGTGTGGCAGATTGGATGTAAAAGATTAGTGGTTTATATTGAGAATTTTTCGATGAAATCAATGGGAAATCCACTAGTAGGAAGTGTCAAATCTATCATAAAAATTTTGTAGAGATTTGGACAAAAAAAATATAGTATCAAGATCAAACAAATAGTGCTATGCGGCTGAAATTCTGTAATGTATCTTTCGTCATAGAGATGAAAACTTTATGATGAAAAGTTTATACAGCAATATAGGAACAATTTTTTCTTCGATTTTCAAATAGGGACAACTAAATTACAGCAGCAATAAGGTAGGAAACCAAAACCTGTTGTAATTCACGGGGAGATCAAAGGATGATCCGCGGTGGTGGAGATGACGACAGAATTTGACGACGATCTTTTCAACAATTGTGGGAATTGCTTTGGGTGACTATGGAAGGGCAGCGAGATGCCAAGAATGTTGCTCTAATACCAGGTGTTAGAATCCTTACAGATTCTAAACTTGGGGTTGATCTCTTTAGGGGATCAGCCTCCTTGGAACTCTATTGGGGTTCCTTCCTCCAAGTTGCTGCTCAAAGGCTGCAGAAAAGATTCATCTATTGCTTATCAAAAGAGGAGGAATACATGACTATTTATAGGGCTTCTAAACCCTAACTCCTAATAGGACTCCTACTTCTAACCAACTCCTAATAGGACTCCTACTCAAGACTCCTATTCCTTGACAACTCCTAATTCTTCTCTAAGAAACAACCTCCTAACCCTAGCCAGCCTCTTCACCTCTTTAATAGGGTTCGACTTAGGTAGGTTTTACATGAATGCCCCTCTCAATTAGGACTCTCCTAGCTAGAGTCCTAACAAAAATATACCATCACAAGTTAGGAGCAAGAGATAGTACATTGATAGTGGATGCTCAAGGCATATGACTGGAGATCCATCTCAATTCTCTAAGCTCACTAGCCTAGACGAAGGATATGTCACCTTCGGAGACAACAATAAGGGTAAAATCATTGGCAAAGGAACCATAGGTAACAAATCCAACATTTTTATTGAAGATGTGTTGTTAGTTGATGGCTTAAAGCATAACCTCTTGAGCATTAGTCAATTGTGTGATAAAGGATATATTGTTAAATTTGAATCTAATGCTTGCATTATTGAAAAACCATACAAAAATATATTTGATTGTACTAAAATAAACTAATCTCTCAAATCTCATTTAAAGAACTTGTGAGAGGAATTCCTCACATTAAGTTCGTTAAAGATAATGTGTGTGATGCATGTCAACTAGGAAAACAAATAAAATGTAGTTTCAAGCCAAAGAATCAAATAAGCACCTCTAGACCATTGCAATTGATCCATGTTAGAACCCTTGTAGATTCTAAACTTGGGGTTGATCTCTTTAGGGGATCGGCCTCCTTGGAACTCTATAGGGGTTCCTCCCTCCAAGTTGCTGCTCAAAGGCTGCAGAAAATATTCATCTATTGCCTATTAAAAGAGAAGGAATACATGGCTATTTATAGGGCTTCTAAACCCTAACTCCTAATAGGACTCCTACTTAAGACTCTTACTTCTAACCAACTCCTAATAGGACTCCTACTCAAGACTCATATTCCCTTACAACTCCTAATTCTTCTATAAGAAAAAACCTCCTACATGAATGCCCCTCTCAATTAGGACTCTCCTAGCTAGAGTCATAACAGAATGTCCCTCTCAATTAGGACTCTCCTAGCTAGAGTCCTAATAGTTTTATATGAATGTCTCTCTCAATTAGGACTCTCCAAGCTAGTGTCCTAACAGACCTGCCCTCTTCAAATCAGCCTTGTCCTCGAGGCTGATGATTCGTGAATTCTGAGAATTTGATCTTCAAGTCGTCATAGTTCTCACAAGTGGCATCTTCTATTGGTAGGTTCGCCCACTGTATTAGCACTTTATTAGTGGGTCGTCGTCGTCGAGTCACGATCCGTCGATCAATAATGGCACTTGGCTGGGTCTGGAGTTCTCTTTGGGTAGTCATATTTGGTGGGTGGCTTTGGGCTGTCTCCAAGCACCTATTTAAAACTTTCGTCTAGCTGTTGGTTTGTGGGTGATATGTCGTACTCCTTTTCAATTTAGTACCCTGCATATAGAATAACTTTGTCCAAAATCTGCTCTTGAAGATGCAAGTATAATTTGTCACAAGCACAATGCGTCCCTTATAGTATAATTCTTTTGAGTCCCAATTGTAATGAGCCATGGGGCTTGGTGCTTCCTCCAATTTTTTTATAATCTTACTAGTATCTGAATCTTCTTGCCTTTCCATCTTAATATCCTCAAGGAAGTCGCTGGTCGGAAGTGAAACGGCCGAAACTTCAACTTGCTCGGGTAGCTGCGAAAGCGCATCTGTAAGAACATTCTCTTTCCCCTTTTTGTAAGTTATTTCAAAATCAAATCCAAGAAGTTTTGTTACCCATTTTTGCTGCTCAGGGGATGGTATCTTTCGCTCCAAAAAGTATTTGAGGCTTTTATGGTCGGTTTTATTTTGAAATCGTCGACCAATCAAGTAGGGTCTCCACCTCGTTGCTGCGCGCACAATGGCGAGCATCTCCTTATCATATGTTGACTTATTTTGATGGGAGAGAGACAATAACTTGCTAGTTTATATGAGTGGTCGACCATCTTGCATGAGAATGACTCCAATTCTGACTCCAGATGCGTCGGCCTCAATAATGAAGGGTCGGTTAAAATCTGGTAGTGTTAGCACCGGCGTCGTCGTCATGGCTGCCTTAAGTTTGTCGAAGGCAACGGAGGCTTTGTCCGACCATTGGAAGACATCTTTTTTCAGTAAGGAAGTAAGTGGTGCACTGATCTCGCCATAGTTTTTCACGAACTTGCAGTAGTAGCCTGTTAAACCCAGAAAGCCATGTAGCAATTTTACGTTCCTCGGGGTAGGCCAGTTTTACATTGCTTCAATTTTGAAGGGGTCCACCGTCACACCTTCCTCTGATATGATATGCCCAAGATATTCCACATTCTGTTGAAGAAAGCAAAAATTCGTAATGGTTGTTATGTGTTCAAAAGGTGGTTTTCGGTATGTCTTCTTCGCACACTCATATTTGATGATACCCGGATCAAAGGTCCAGCTTTGTAAAGATTTGTGCTCCCTTTCATCTAGTAATTCATCTGCTATTGGAATAAGGCATTTGTCCTTGATGGTTATGCCATTGAGAGCTCGGTAATCAACGCATATTCGCCATGTTTCGTCCTTCTTGCGTACAAGTAGCACCGGTGAAGAATAGAGGTTGCAACTTGGTCGAATAACTCCTGTTTTGAGCATTTCTTTTACAATCCTTTTTATTTCATCCTTCTAGAGATATAGATATTGATATGGCCGAGTATTTGCTGGAGGTTTGCTTGAAAGAATCATTATATAATAATCATGCCGACGGGTAAGAGGTAGGTTGTACGGTTCGTCAAATATATCTGAAAATTCAGCAAGCAAAGGAAGTAGGTTTGGATCTTCAAATTGAATTGGCTCTCCCTTAGTTTGCTGCTCAAGTTGTATAAAAAATCTGCTGCATGCTTTATGCAAAACCTTCTCCATTTGTTGTGTGTAAATCGTCGTTATGTCGCCCCCACGTTTCCCGTTCAGTATCACTAGTTTCTCCTTACTGTAAAATTTCATAATTAGTTGCATAAAATTCCAAGAAATATCACCTAATGTCATCAACCATTTAATTATGAACATGGCCTTATGATCATCAGGAGGGAGAAGGAAGAAATATGTAATTATCTCTTGGTCCTGCAGCAATAGTTTCTCCTGCGGGCGCTTACGATCACAATTCAAAATCCGTCCGTCGACGACCTTAACGTCAAACCTGCTGCAATTCTCAATAGGTAAGGCCATCTGGATAGTAAACTTACTATTTATAAAGTTATTAGAACTGCCCGTGTCGATGAGAACAGTGATTGGTTGTTGTTTGAGAAGGCCTCCAACTTTCATCGTTTCCGGGTTTGAGTAGCCGGCTAGTGCATGTACCGTAACTTCAGTCGGTTGTGGCTCTTCTTCTGCATCTTCTTCTTCTATTGGTTCAATCATAAGAAGTCTCCCTTTACTACAGCGATGCTCACGGCTCCACGGCTCGTCACAATGCCAACATAACCCCTTCGCAGATCGCTCCTGAAGCTCTTCTCTTGTCAACCTTTTTAGTGCAGGTACTCGGTCAACAGTGGGGGGCTAAGGGTTTCAATATTACTGGTTGAGGAGTGACCCTAGTCCTTCGAGCTTCATGGTTCAATTGCTCCTCTTGATGTCGTGCGAAAGAGATGGCTGCCATAAGCGTGTACGGTTGTCGCGCTTTAACTTCTCCTTGGATCTCCAGCTTCAAGCCCTCAATAAAGGTCCTCAGTAGCTGTTTTTGAGACCAATCAAGAGTTTGATTAGATAACCTTTCAAACCTGGTTTGGTACTCCTGAATGGTGGAGGTTTGTCGGATCTTTGCTAGTTGTCCGTCAATATTCTCGTAATCGGTTGGTCTGAAGCGGATCAGCAGTCCTTCTTTGAATTGTTGCCATGAAAGGACTTCATAAGTATGTTCAAACTAGTCAAACCACTGTATAGCATCCCCTTCAAGATGTATAGCTGCAATTTTCACCATAGATGCATCCGCGGTTTTGTGGTACCGAAAATATCGCTCCGCATGCAAGATCCAACCAATCGGGTCTCCTTCTTCCCATCTAGGGAAGTCCACCCTTATGCGTGGATAGTTGGGATTGATCATAGAGCCTCCCCTCCCTTGGAACTCATCTCTTCGGGCCTAGTGCGATTGGGCAAAGCTCTCTCCGTGATATGATTTTTTCGGGCTTAGTAGTCAGCCCAATCTGAGTTCGGTAAAGAGCGTCCGAATCTTATCCTCCATTCGCGCCTCCAAGGCTTCGAATTTAGCATCGATTGCCTCCTTAGATGCCATAGTATATGCCTCCAAATCTATGATGTTAAGATCTCTCTTTTGTTGTCAGGTTAAAGGCATGTATAGGTTGAGAGAAGTGATGGTCGAAAGGGTTGGTGGAACGGTGGATGTAGGCTACGATTTAGGCTTGTTTTGTGGCTGTTTTGGGTGCAGTTTGAGGGTGTGGTTTGGTGGAGTTTTAGGGCTGTGGATGAAAGTTTTGGATCCATGGTAGATGGCAGCAAAGGTTTGAGAGAAATCAGTGGAAGTTGCAGCAAGTATGTGCTGTCTTGTAAGAGAAGAATTGTCGTCGAAGAAACAACGGTTTCTCGACGTAATTTCCACCAAAAACTTGAGAGAATTGAGGAGGGAATTGATAGCAAAATCACAGTTTATATGACAGCAAGGATGACTAATTTAATCAAGAAAATTTCGGCAGTATAACAGCAAGGAAATTGGTGCAAGTTGCGATAACAGAATTCTCATCGAAAAATTTTAGCAGTTTACGATGAAAATTTATAGCAACACAAAAATCAGTTTTAGAGATGAATTCCTCAATTGATCAATCTTATATGGAAGCCAAGATGATCTATAAAGTGTATAAGAAATTTCATTCAAAAAAAATTGCAAATAGATGGGTTAAGGCAACAATATGCGGCTGAAATTTTCTGCAGCATAGATTTTTAAGTATAGCAGATTGGACATAAAAGATCAGAAGTTTATATTGAGAATTTTTTGATGAAACCAAAGGAAAATCCACTATTAGGAAGTGTCAAAGCTATCATAAAAATTTCGTAGAGATTTGGATAGAAACAACATAGTATCAAGATCAAACAATCAGTGCTATGCGGCTGAAATTTTACGGTGCAGATTTTCAAGTATAGCAGATTAGATGTAAAATATCAATGGTTTATATTGAGAATTTTTTGACAAAACTAAAGGAAAATCTGCTGTTAGGAAGTGTCAAAGATGTCATAAAAATTTTATAGAAATTTGGATAGAAAATGCACAGTAGCAAGATCAAACAGATGGTGCTATGCGACTGGAATTCTGCAATGTATCTTTCGTCGTAGAGATGAAAACTTTGTGACGAAAGGTTTATGCAGCAATATAGGAATAGTTTTTTTTTTTGGATTTTCGAATAAGGATAACTAAATTGCAGCAGTAGTAAGGTAGGAAACCCGAACCTGTTACAATTCACGAGGAGATCAAAGGATGATCCGCGGTGGTGGAGATGATGGCGGAATTCGGCGACGATCTTTTAAGCAATTGTGGGAAGTGCTTTGGGTGGTTGTGGAGGGCAGATGGATGGCAGTGGAAGGGCAGCGAGATGCCAAGAACGCTGCTCTAATACCAGGTGTTAGAACCCTTGCAGATTCTAAACTTGGGGTTGATCTCTTTAGGGGATCGGCCTCCTTGGAACTCTATAGGGGTTCCTCCCTCCAAGTTGCTGCTCAAAGGCTGCATAAAAGATTCATCTATTGCCTATCAAAAGAGAAGGAATATATGGCTATTTATAGGGCTTCTAAACCTTAACTCCTAATAGGACTCCTACTTAAGACTCTTACTTCTAACCAACTCCTAATAGGACTCCTACTCAAGACTCATATTCCCTTACAACTCCTAATTCTTCTATAAGAAAAAACCTCCTACATGAATGCCCCTCTCAATTAGGACTCTCCTAGCTAGAGTCATAATAGAATGTCCCTCTCAATTAGGACTCTCCTAGCTAGAGTCCTAACAGTTTTACATGAATGTCCCTCTCAATTAGGACTCTCCAAGCTAGTGTCCTAACAATCCATATGGACTTGGTTGGACTAATTGCTACATCAAGCCTAGGAGGTAGCAAATATACCTTTGTTATTGTTGATGATTATAGTAGATACACTTGGACTTACTTCTTAGCACACAAAAATGATTGCTTTAGGTATTTCTCTAAGTTTTGTAAACTTTTTCAAAATGAAAAAGGTTTTATGATTTCATCAATTTGAAGTGATCACGGTGGTGAATTTCAAAACCATAATTTTCAAGAATTTTGTGAATCTAATGGATACAACTATAACTTCTCTATTCCAAAAAATCCTCAACAAAATAGAATAGTAGAAAGAAAAAATAGAAACTTACAAGAAATGGCTAGAACTATGTTAAACGAACATAGCCTACCTAAATATTTTTGGGCCGAAGCCATAAATACGACATGCTATGTTATGAATAGGGTTCTAGTAAGACCATTACTTTCCAAAACTCCTTATGAGTTGTGGAACAACAAAATGCCCAACGTTTCATACTTTAAAGTTTTCAGGTGTAAATGTTTTATTTTGAATGAAAGAGATACCTTACGAAAGTTTGATGCAAAATCCGATGAGGGAATTTTTCTTGGTTATTCATCTATTTTAGAGGCTTTTCGAATCTTCAATAAAAAGAACTTTAGTTATAGAAGAATCTATTCATGTTGTTTTTAATGAAATTTTCGAAGTTAAGAAAAATGATTTTGATGATGATCTTAAATTTGATACTTTAAATTTAAATGAATCCCTTTCTCCATCTAGCAACTTGGATGCATCTTCTTCCGAACCTTCTTTACCGAAAGAATGGAAGTATGTAGATCATCAAAAGGGGTTCAAACTCATTCTTCTCTTAAGAATTTTTATGCCAACGCTGCTTTTCTCTCCCAAATTGAATCTAAATGCATTGACGAAGCCATGAAAGATTATTCATGGGTCATCGCAATACAAGAAGAATTAAATCAATTTAAGAGAAATTAAGTGTGAAAGCTTGTTCCAAGGTCAAATGACCATTTAGTTATTGGTACTAAATAGGTCGTTAGAAACAAGCAAGATAAATTTGGTATCGTGGTTAGAAACAAGACTAGATTAGTGGCCAAGGGTTTCAACCAAGAAAAATATATCGATTATGAAGAAACCTTCGCTCCTGTGACACGATTAGAAGCCATAAGGATGTTCCTTACCTATGCTAGTAGTAATAATTTTAAGTTATTTCAAATGGATGTTAAAAGTGCTTTTCTTAATGGCTTTTATCTCTGAAGAAGTTTATATTGAACAACCTCCCGGATTTGAGAATGATAATTTTCCTAATCATGTGTTTAAATTGACTAAAGCTCTCTATGGATTGAAACAAGCCCCAAGGGCTTGGTATGAGAGACTTAGCTCATTTCTAATTCATAATAATTTCTCTAAAGGCAAGGTCGATACTACTTTGTTTATTAAAATTTTTAAAAATAAATTTTTTATTATTCTAATTTATGTTGATGACATTATTTTTTATTTTACAAATGAATCCTTATGTGAATCAATTGCCAAAAGCATGAGTCTAGAATTTGAAATGAGCCTAATGGGAGAACTAACCTTCTTTTTAGGCTTACAAATTAAATAACTTAGCAATGATATTTTTCTTAATCAAACAAAATATGCTTTAGACTTGCTAAAAAGATTTAACATGGATAGTTCAAAGGCTATCAACACTCTTATAAATACCTCCACTAAGTTAGACATTGACAAAAGTGGAGAAAGCTTTGATTAAAAAGCTTATAGAGGTATGATAGGTAGTTTGCTTTATCTCACTACAACTAGACCAGACATCATGTTTAGCGTAGGACTTTATGCTAGATTTCAATCTAACCCTAAGCAATCTCATTTAAAAGCTGTTAAAAGAATATTTAGATACCTAAAAGGAACTCCTAAACTAGGATTATGGTATCCTAAATCTAAGAATTTTGAATTGCTTGGTTATGTTGATACGGATTTTGCTGGATGTAGTTTAGATAAAAAAAGCACATCTAGAATGTGTCAATTTTTAGGACACGCACTCGTTTTTGGTTTTCCAAGAAACAAAACTCAGTTGCATTATCTACGACCGAAGCGGAGTACATAATTGGAGGTGCATGCTATGCTCAAGTTATATGGATGAAAAACACTTTAAAGGATTATGGAATTGACCTGAAAATCATACCTATAAAGTATGATAACACTAGTGCAATATGATTAATAAAAAATCCTATTCAACACTCTAGAACTAAACAATTAACATTAGGCATCACATCATATGCGATCTTGTTAATAATCATAATGTAATATTAGAGTTTATTGATATGAAACATCAATTAGCCGATATCTTTATAAAACCCTTAAATGATGAACAATTTGATTTCATTAGAAGGGAATTAGAGATGTTAAACTGTCTGAATGTATGAATTTAATAATTTTTTATTTTTGGACTTTTTTTATCACTCACCTGAATCATGATCTTATAGTGTGCGCAATGAGCCATATGTATTTTTCCATATGAGTTTTTACGATGTTTGCATACAAATGATGAATATTCAATCTTTTATATGATGAATCATGAACGTACAATCTTTTATACAAATTTTCTGTTCTTATGATGCGAATTTTACATGATAAGGTTGTGTGGTTTATAACAATTAAAATCTTGCATGATAAGGTTGTGTGGTTACATGCGAATTGGTATAACCCCCCTCCCCCCACACAACTATGTGAGCAGTGCTCACTGCCTGTAGGCGGTGGCACCGCCCAGCTAGTGGTAGCACCGCCAGTCGTCATGGGTGGCAGGCGGTAGCACCGCCCAACTAGTGATGCCACCGCCCGCAACCTGCTCCCTTATAAACACAAGTTAGGGTCAGCGGTAGAACCGACCCAAACATATTCTTTACTCCTCGAAATAGCTCCAAACCTATTGCTCTCCCTCTAGCAACTCAAAAATCCCCACTTCCCACTAGATCAAGGATCAATCTCCAACATTCTTTTAAAGATCACTAGAAAGGAGAACTACTAAGGTAATCTCTACACCAAATTGATTCTCCTTTGTATTACTTGTTCTTGCTCCTTATTTACCTTCATTATTGTAATCTCAATGGGTTCTAGAAGATCCTCTAGGGACAAAGGAAAGAGGAGATTAAATAAAAATTATGACTCCCTACTTTTCGATGATAATCAACATGCCCTAAAATTTTTATCCATAGAGTCTAGACATGTTCATAAGGGTAAATATGTTAATTTAGATGAATTAAGTGATTTGGAACCTATTCAATGGTTTCCTAATCTAGATATTTTCCCAATCCTTCAAATGAGTGAACCTATCTACCCTAGACTTGTTAAGCTATTTTACAACAATTTACATGTAGATGAAAATGAATGGATATCTACCTATCTATTAGGACATTATATACCCATTATGGATAGAACAATTTGTAATATCATAGGAATTTCGATAAAAGAAAGACGGTGTTATTTTAGAGGACAATGGGATAAAGAAACAGTTGGGACTACTTACGTTGATGCCTTAGGAACAAGTTTTGGTAATCCTAACTTAACTATTCTTCCAAAAAGCTGCGAACATTTACTACCCTTAAGCACCAAAATACTTCATTACATCCTGATAAGTATCATTCTCCAAAAATAATATCATCATGATGAAGTAAGCCAAATAGAATTAGGTACCATGTATTGGATTATTAAGGGACATAACAATTGTTTTGGTTACCTAATCCAACAAAACATGATTGAACTATCAAAAAGGGACATGATACTTTCATATGGTGGCTTAATCACAAGACTACTCCATGCCTATGATGTTGCTATTCCACCTGAAGAAGAAGTTATAAAACTGGATAGATTTAGTATCATAAATAGAAATCTACTTCAACGGATGAGATGTACATTCAAAAATGGTATATGGACTAGACTACCTAGAAGGACTGATCCCCTCTAACCTGAACCAGAACCTGAAACACCAATTTTTAGGAGTAATCAATCTCCTCCAATTAGTCCCTTTGAGGAATCACCTTCAGTAGAGCAAGCACCTCCCTCATCTATCGACGACATAGGGACTCGGATGGATTGATTTAAACGACGTCAAGATCGACTTAAATAGCACCAAGATCAAATTTTGACTGAGTTACAATAGATTCATCAATAACTCAATACCCTGTTTAGACATTTTGACTAGCCACCACCTGAATAATTAATTATGACTTTTTGCTAATGACAAAGGGGGAGAAATGGATGAATCCCTTTCTTTTATTCTGCTTACTTTGATGTTGTAATCCTATGTTGTTTACCTTGATGTTGTAATCTTAAATTGCTACTTACTTTGATGATTGCAATTCTGTGCTTTGATTTCTATGTTATCTCTTCAAATGATGAGTATGATGATACAATATCATGCTTACTTGGATGCTAAAAATTTCTATCAATATCATGCTTACTTTGATACTGAAATTTTTTGTGATTTTGACTCGAAAATGGATGTCATGCCTTGACATCATTTCTATCGACGAATATGTTATGTGCATGATGATAATAAGTCTAAATTATAAATTTCATGCTTGAATTCAAAGGCGTTGAATTCAAGAGTATCTTTTCTCAATTATGCCATATAAATAGGGGGAGTTAAGATTAACTACATCATCAATTGGTTGTCATCATCAAAAATTAAGAGATTGTTGAATATCAGATTTTGATGATGAAATCAAATGGTAAATTATTTGATATAATCCATGTGTTGAGATAAGTGTGCAGGATTAACTACGATAGTAGTAAGGCGTAAAGCAGATGATGGGCCAAAGTCGAAGACTCAGACGATATATCGAGAGATCACCGAGGGTTCATCGTGAGACCACCGGAAGCACGCTAAAAGACTCACTGAAAGCTCGTCGGAAGCACGCCAAAAGACTAGCTAAGAGTTGGTCGAGAGTTCACCGGAAGCTTGTCGGAAGACTCGTCGAGAAGTTCGCCAGAGGATTGTCGAGTGAAAAATTGACGTACCAGACCATGCTTGCCTTAATTGTAGTTAGAACAATAATTAGAGTTGATTTGGGATGTAATCCTATCAACTCTGTTAGAGGCCAAGTAGGCTCGGAGCTAGGATGGTTTGGGCTGAATACATGGCCCAACCAAGTTGCTGGACTCAAACCAACAGTGGCACCGCTAGGGTCGACAGTGGCACTGCTTGGAAGACCTAGTCTCCCAGGTGCTCTGGGTAGTGGTACCACTGGCAGTTAATGCTGCCAGCGGTGGTACCACCAGAGCTCGGTCTCCGAGCTCTGTCAGGCGATGGTACAGCTCAATGTCAGGTGTCAGGCGATGGTACCGCCTAGTAATGGCAGTGGTAACGCTAGTACCCTGGAAATCCAAGATGGCGGTGGTACTACTAGAGCTCAGTTTCGCCCATTCTCTTAAGAGTTGAGAAGGCAAAGGTTACTTGACTTCGCCCGCCTCCTCGAGGTTGTACTCCATGCATCGAGTTGGTTACTGGCCTTCGCCTGCTCTTCGCTCACACTTCTGAAGCACTTGAAGTATTTGCACTCCTTCCATTGAGTTAGTTACTGTGATTCACCTTCTCAATGCCATCGAACTTCTGGAATGCAGGAAGTTTTCACCCCAACTTAGAGTAATTCTCTAATAGATTTGGTCACCTTTGGGATTGTACCGTCTTCTCCATCAACCCTGCCGCCTACTCCACTGAGTAGCAAAGGTACAGGACTATGTACTGCCTTCTTCGTTCCATGGTCGTGCACTCTTACATGACCCAAAGTCCTTCACTTTCGGCTATCTTGATGAGAAGCTCGTTGACACTAGTCTTACGAAGTTTCTTGGCCTCTACCCTTCAACCTTGTCTCGGTACTTAGAGTTTGCCTCTGCATACTCCATCTCCTCGGCCTATTTCATGACCAAGTGCTCTCCCTCCATGAGAGCAAGGGATCAATGACTTTCACGGAAGTCCCGCCTCTGCGGTACCAAGGCGCTGCCATGCCCATGGCCCTACTATCCGTCGCTTCGCATCTACATCCATTTTCTTCATGATCAGTAGATATATCTCTATGGCACTCCTCCGAGTCCACCTCCATTCTAACTAATGCTTGATTTTGGGTAGCTAAGTCCCTCTAGACTCGTCGTCGCTTCCTCGCCCCTTTCGACCCCCTGCTTCAACACCTCTGTGTTCTCCAAACAGCTCCCTTTGGTCGATGGAAAGACAAACTGCAACTCCCATGCATGGCCTCTACCATCACATTGTAGGATTTGCACCAATTCTGTTCTCCTTAGCTTCCTTGGTAGCAACGTTTGCTTACTCGACCTTGTCCTCTGACTTATCGAGCTCCCTAAAGCAAATATGGGCTCTAGAGCAGTCCAACTCTCCAACTGCTTCGATCATATCTCTGCATGATCAAGTCCCTCCCATGGGACTCACTAGTACTTGCATTCAAACTTTTTCCTTAGTAGAACACATCCCCCATATGCTGATGATCAAGGCTTTCATCCGATGCAAAATTCGATGCACGCACGGAAGACCCGCCTCTGTGGTACCATGGCCTTCACTCCTTGAATTAATAGCCCTTCTTGCCATCGTGTTGTTCACCGAAGTGGAGCTTCTAGTAGCTCCCAATCATACCTTCGTATGATCTAGTCCCTCATAAGACTATGTCGTGTGTATTGCATTGCCATGAACTGTTCTATTACGGACAAACATCTAAATAGGATGTTTGATGTAATGCTTATGTATGTTTGTGTCTTTTGGTATGTTCACACTTTGCACAGCATGTAGAGGGACGACCGAAGGCTTAATAGTCTCATTTTAGTTGGATTGGTGGCTGCTTTAGGCTTATAAATAAAGGTTGTATCATGTGGACACTTGGGATAGATTTTTGGTTTATAATGGACCATTTTGACCCTTTATTGTGCAACTATTCAGAGCTTGTAAAGTATGTTTGTAATTTTCATTATCTATGAAGTGTTTTCATATGCTTGTGGATCCCGAGTGGGGCGTTTTCTCTAACCCGTTTTCTCTTTTGTGGGTCCTAAGGGACCATGGGAGGTTTCGGGGAGGCTGACCTTTGTGGACGGACACGCAAGGGTGTCGCACAACTTAGGCAAAACCAGCTAAGTTCGTGATATTATGGTATTAGAGCGGGATAAGCACTCATAGAAACACTTAGCATGCAAATATGGGGGACCTAGCGGGGCTGCGTTAATGGCAGTCAGCACACGCGCGACCGTTTGGGGGAAAATGGGCATGGAGATGTAGGGAAAAGGAGTCGCTTAGAGGAGCAGACATCTAAGATTGGCATCCAGAGGAATGGCCAACCCTTTGCATAGGAGGCACCACGAGAACATGCAAGCTTGGAAGAATATGAAGCGCACAAAGGTTGGGATAGTTGATTTTGAGCTACGGCTCGACGTTGACAACTATACTTGATGGTGCTCAAGGTAAGCAAGGCGCTTGGTAAAGGATGAGACCATACAAGGTGGAATGAGTTGCTCAGCGACCGAAAGAGTTGTGCAAATCTCACAGAGGTGAGGGGAATTACTAACTCGAAGAATTCGGTACTCATGTATGGGCTTGTATGTGGACGATGGAATGTTCGCGGCCATCCTAATGCGAACGAAACTCGGTGCCATGGAGCATTAAAACTTTCTCTTCGGCATGTGAAGGATACATTCATAGGAGGTTGAAGTATGCAGCGAGTTCAGCATGTTGCTAGGCCTTTAGTGGTGTAGTGGGGGCTATATTGACGTAGAGTCGCAATCTAGCAAGTGCGTTTGCAGGAGACAGAACAATGCGTAGTTTATTTAGCAAATCGGAGTAGTCCGAAAGGGATGGTCGAAATGAAGAGAGATGTTGCTCCAATGGGACAAATATTTAGGAGGGATAAGTCCCGGCTCTCTAGAGGGAGAATCATGTGCAACAAACCGCACATGTTGAGGAGGAGTACCTCAACAAACAACAACCCCACGAAGCTCAATAGACCGAGCAAGCGGCAAGGAGTCGTCACATGATCTCATTTGAGAGAATGCTTTGGTGGATGCATTGCGAGATCAAGTGGGGGAGCAACCCAAAGCAACACAAATGAAGGCACACTTGGAGTCAATATGGAGATCGGACTCAAGGAAGGGCTGACCCGTGGAATGGTGGGCATGAGGGCCACCATCAACTCAATGCAAAAATGAGGAGTGAAGCAACTTGGGTGTAACTTGGAGAAGTACCCAAGCTGCATGAAGGGAGCCAGCATAGAAGATGGAACATGGAGTGGAGGCATAGTGCTTTCCTTGGATAGAAGTCAAGGACATGAACTCTTGCAGAGGCAAGAGCAGGATCATGTTGTTCCATGGGTCCTTCATTCTGATGGAGCGGACTCATCTTGCATGGTGCCAAAGACGAAGGGAGCTTCTAGGCACATGCATCTTATCTCGGAGAAGCATTTGATGGAGGAACTAAGGTGACTCAACTTGCGGAGGTGGGTACTCTTGAAGAATATGCCATAGTGTTGCCAGTCAAGTTGCTAGGCAGGAAGCGGTGCGTAGTAGAGATTGTGCTAGTAGGGGCAGAGGCCTAGGATCCAAATAATGGTGCACCATTTTCAGCGAAGTCGGTGGACTTCGGGAGCTACTAGGCGATGGACTGTCCTAGAGCGGTGCTTCATCTAGGTGTGACCCAAGAGTGGGTGTATGAAGGTCGATTGCCAAAGGAGTGTACAAAATTGAAGGTGGAAGAGACCCTGCGATATATTGGCAAAGGCCACACATGGAGGGATCACAATTCGTGTTCATCCCACAAGGATCAGAATGCAATAGAGATGTCACCAAGAGGCGACATGGTGCAATGGATCGTGATGGAACAGTTTGTGGCAATGCAATACACACGACATAGTCTCGTGAGGGACTAGATCATAGGAAGGTATGATCGGGAGCTACTAGAAGCTCCACTTCGGTGAAACGATGGCAAGAAGGGCTATGGATTCAAGGAGTGAAGGCCATGGTACCGCAGAGGCAGGTCTTCCGTACGTGCATCGAATTTTGCATCGGATGAAAGCCTTGGTTATCAGCATATGGGGGCTGTGTTCCACCAAGGAAAAAGTTTGAATGCAAGTACCAGTGAGTCCCATGGGAGGGACTTGATCATGCAGAGGTATGATCAAAGCAACTGGAGAGTTGGACTGCTCTAGAGCCCATATTCGCTTAAAGGAGCCCGGCAAGTCAGAGGACAAGGTCGAGTAAGTGAACGTTGCTACCAAGGAAGCTAAGGAGAATAGAATCAGTGCAAATCCTACAACGTGATGGCAGAGGCCATGCATGGGAGTTGTAGTATGTCTTTCCATTGACCAAAGGGAGCTGCTTAGAGAACACAAAGGTGTTGAAGCAGGGGGTCGAAAGGGGTGAGGAAACGACGACGAGTCCAAAGAGACTTAGCTACCCAAAATCAAGCATCAGTTAGAATGGAGGTGGACTCAAAGGAGTGCCACAGAGACATATCTACTGATCGTGAAGAAAAGGGATGCAGATGCTAGGCGACAGATAGCAAGGCCATGGGCATGGTAGCGCCATGGTACTGCAGAGGCGGGACTTTCGTGAAAGTCATTGATCCCTTGCTCTCATGGAGAGGGAGCGCTTGGTCGTGAAAGGGGCCGAGGAGGTGGAGCATACAGAGGCAAATTCCAAGTACTGAGATAAGGTTGAAGGGCAGAAGCCAAGGAATTTCGTAAGACCAGTGTCAACAAGCTTCTCATCAAGATAGCCAAAGTGAAGGACTTCGGGTCATGCAAGAGTTCACGACCATGGAACGAAGCAGGCAGTACACAGTGTTGTACCTTTGCTACTCAGTGGAATAGGCGGCAAGGTTGATGGAGAAGATGGTACAATCCCAAAGGCAACCAAATCTATTAGAGAATTATTCCAAGTTAGGGTGAAAACTTCCTGCATTCTAGAAGTTCGATGGCATTGAGAAGGTGAATCATAGTAACTAACTCAACGCAAGGAGTACAAACACTTCAAGTGCTTCAGAAGTGTGAGCAAAGAGTAGGAAAAAGCCAATAACTAGGTCGATGCATGGAGTACAACCTTGAGGAGGCAGGCAAAGTCAAGTAACTTTTGCCTTCTCAACTCTTAAGAGAATGGGTAAAACTAAGTACCACAATTCTCTTATCTATCCAATAGAGGAGCTCTGCACAAGTTCAAAGACCATTCGAAGATTTTAGAAGATTATAGTTGTCAAATCCTCACCAATGGTGATCAGTGCTACTGAGAGTAGATTATCCGCTTTATTTCCCAACAGAATGCCAATCGAAAGCGAAAGTGATGTGAATCTACTTGGAAGTGACAACTAAGTGAAAGAAGAGTCAATGGACAAATTTTAAGGAGGAATGACCCAAAATTCAGAAGTTTGCGAGGCGATGCTCGTTAAAGCTCCAACAACCATCTGTTAGGATCGAGAGCACTAAGAGGGGGGGAGTGAATTAGTGCAGCGGAAATCTTTCAGCGATTAAAAACGGAAGCTGCGTTCGTTCGATAAAAACTATTTTGATGCAAAAGCCGATTCTAAGATTACTTATGATTAAGTGCAGTTTACGTCTAAACACAGTTTGCGTCTAAACGCAGTTTGCATCTAAATGCAGATTGTGTCTAAGCTCAGATTGCGTCTAAGCGCAGTTTGCGTCTAAGCGCAGTTTGCGTCTAAGCGCAGATTGCGTCTAAGCGCAGTTTGCGTCTAAACACAGTTTGCATCTAAGCGCAGTTTAAGCAGAAGTATAAAGACAGTGTGCTGCTATTGTACAGCTCAAAAAGTAATATGCAAAAAGTAGATTTACGTCTAAACGCAGATTTACGTCTAAACGCAGATTTACGTCTAAACGCAGATTTACGTCTGAACTTTGAAACTCGTTTGTAGACTCGTAGAAGGCAGTATGCAGTTGAAATCAAGACGTAAACATAAACTGAAATATGATGATTGTACGAGGAAAGCCGATTTACGTCTAAATGCAGTTTTACGTCTAAATGCATATTTTCGTCTAAACCTTGAAACTCATTCGTAAAATTGTAGAAGACAGTTTGCAGTTATAAATAGAATCAAAACGTAAATGTAAACTACAAAGAAACTCGTTCGTAAAAGCGTAGAAGACAGTTTGCAGTTACAAAACGTAATCGTAAACTACAATGTATGAAAACACCGATTTACGTCCGAATGCATATTCGGAAAGATCAGCACTTAGAAACTTGTTTGTAAAGGCGCAGAGAGCAGTAGCTATGTAGGAGGTTTGCAGTAATGATAAAGTGCTCAAAATAAACGCAAACCAGAGATTTAGAGTGGTTCGGTCAGTCTTGACCTACTCCACTTTTGGCTTCCTCCACCGACGAGGTCATCGACGTCAACTAGAGGCCTTCCTTCAATAGGCGAAGGCCAACTGCCCTTTTACAGATTCACTCCTTTTGATGGGCTCAGGAGACAACCCTTACAGGACCTTTCTCTCCTCTCTTTACAACTCAAAACTTGAAGAACAGAAAGAGGAGAACTTTAGGACTTTACACAAATTTGAGCTCTTAGAATCACAGAAAAGATCAAGAATTCGGTGTAGGTCTGTATCTTTTCAGTGCTGAATGGGTGGGGTATTTATAGGCCCCAACCCAATTCAAATTTGGAGCTCAAAACGATCAAATCTCGGAATTCCGGGATTAGGCGGTTGCACCTCCTGACTGGAGAGGTTGCACCGCCTGGTAAAGCTCGAAGACTGAGCCCAGGCGGTTGCACCTCTGTGTCAGGGGCGGTTGCACCTCCTGAGTCTGGCTCGGAGACTGAGCCCCAGGCGGTGCCACCTCTTGACTGAGGCGGTTGCACCTCTCTGCTAGAGCTCGAAGACTGAGCTCAAGCGGTGCCACCTCTCTGTCAGGGAGGTTGCACCGCCTAGTCTAGCTCGAAGACTGAGCTCAGGTGGTGCCACCTCCTGGCTGGGGCGGTTGCACCGCCCAGTCTCGCTGGGAGGCTTAGCCCAGGCGGTGCCACCTCCTGGCCTAGGCGGTTGCACCTCCTAGTGCAATCAGGGTCCGAATGGTTAGCTCCATTCGGCCCAATTTCAGTCTTTCAGGGGCCCAATTGCCCCAAGATTAAGCTAATGGGATCACCTCCCATTTTCCAACTTAATCAATGTGCTAACTACGATTAGATCTAACTTGGTGAGTTCTGACGAGCTTCGCTTGGCAAGCTTCTGGACTTCTCGGATCTGTTTTCGCAGAACCTCCGACGACCGTCCGAACTTCCGTCGAACTCTCGAACTCCTAATGTGATCATGAACTTGACTCCGGCGCAACTCCTGCTGCTTGTCTAACTTTCATCGTAGTTAATCCTGCACACTTATCTCAACACATAGATTAGACAACAAATGACAATTGACTTCATTATCAAAATCCGAGATTCAACAATCTCCCCCTTTTTTATGATGACAATTAATTGATAATGGAGTTATCCTTAACTCCCCCTGTCTATATTTCATAGTTGAGATAAGTCAACCTTGAATTCAAGACCTAAGAATTCAAGTGACGTATTGATAAGTTAGATCAGTTAAACTTATCAATACTCCCATCATGATACTCATCATGATGTATCTCTTCAAAGATGATGTCAAGGCTTGACATACATCATCAAGTTTGTATGATTGTGTTTGTAACTATTCATCATGTAGTTTGAACATTATCATATAAAGCTGTGAAGCACTATTACATGATGCACACATTTGAAATATTCTAGCAAGTTTTACATTTTCTTCACATGATAAGATATCAACTCAGGGCATAATGCAAACTTTAGCACATGTTCATATATCTCTTGGTGATGCAAGGATGGCATAATCATAGCAGTGTTTATAGCATCACTCATAGTATTTCTAATCATGGCAGTGTTTATCAATTCATATATCTCCCCCTTTGTCATCAACAAAAAGCATAGTAATTATAATACCAGGAAAATAATAATAGCAAGCATATAGAGGAATTTTACATAGATTGCTTTAAATACTTCTTCCCCTTTTTGTTATAATCCATTGTCTATGTAAAGATTTTGCAGGATGGAATACATACACATGAATCACTTCATCAAATCTATTTCAGAAACTTATTTTTCATGAAAGTGTACGAGAAAATCTGTTTTATAGCATTCGAATAAATAAGATGCATTCGGACAAGATTTTGTTGCAGATTTTCACATATAATCATAGAAGCATGGCAATCAAGTGATTTGATCATTCAATATAGTCCAAAAAATAATTTTAACAAATTTATCTATTCGGACACATCAACATTCCTAATTCTCTTCGAATGAAATCAAAGCACAAGGTTTTCAAAACTTTTAGTTTCAAAGAACAACATTCTTAATTTGGACACATCACATACCAAACAGTAATGATACCATAAAAATCTGAGATAACTTTTACCACAAGGCGCAAGATAGATGTTTACAGCCAGCACATCAGAAGTGAGTAACATAAGAAGTTTACAACAACAACAAGTGTTCAACAAGTTCATTGATGAGGTGAAAAATTAAAGTGCCTAAACAAGGAGTCAAATTGACTATGAACTTGCTGCAGCTCAGATAGGATTTGATCTTGTCGTTGTTCAATCCGTTCTTGTCTCTGTTCGAATCGATCCATTCGAATCCCAATTTCTTCGATGGATGTATGAGTTTGCTCAACTGGATGTGTTTCCTCAAAGGGAAGGGTCGGAGGAGATTGGGTACCCCTAAATACTGGTGGTTCTGGTTCAGGTTGAGGGTGATCAGTCCTTTTAGGGATTCTAACCCAGTTACCGTTTCTATAGTAACATCTTAGTCGGTGAAGTAGATTTTTGTTTATTATGCTGAATCTATCTACTTTCATTACTTCTTCTTCTGGTGGTATTAGAATGTCGTAAGCTTTCATTATTCTTGTGATTATACCACCATATGGGAGCATCATATCTTTCTTAGATAATTCTAACATGTTTTGTTGGATAAGATAACCAAGACAGATGTCATGTCCCTTCATGATTAAGTACATAGTTCCTAATTCTAATTGACTTACTTCATCATGATGGTATTGTTTAGGAAGAATTATACTAGTCATGATATGATGAAGTATCTTAGTGTTCAAAGGCAGTAGATGTTCACAACTTTTACGAACCAATGCTATGTTAGGATTGGCAAAGATTGTTCCTAAGGCTTCAACATAGGATGTTCCAATACTTTCATCATCCCATGATCCTCTAAAGTAAAGTCCTATGCTTTTTATGGGAATGCCTATCATATCACAAATGAACCTATCAGTGATTGAGATGTGTTGTCCTAAAAGATAGGTGGACATCCTTTCTTCATCATCTATTTGTATGTTATTATAAAATAATCTAACTAGCCTAGGATAGATGGGTTCGTTAATCTGCAAGATTGGAAGTAGATCTAGGTTTGCAAACCATTGGATAGTCTCTTAGTTCATTTAGATCTACGTATTTTCCCTTATTGATACTTCTAAGTTCGAAAGAGGGAAATTTTTCAGCATGGTTTTTTGAATCGAAAAGGGTGGAATCAAACTCTTCTACTAATCTCCTCTTTCCCTTGTCCCTTGAGGATCTTCTAGATCCCATAACTACTGCTGTTTAGAGGGATGATGATGAGCAAGAGTAAATGAAGAACAAAACAGAATTTAAGGGCTTCTTAGAGAGTACCTTTGTGAAATCTTCAAGAGAAGGAAGGATTCTTGATGTTTTGCTCCGAAATGGGAGGTATTTGGAAAGCTTAGAGGAGTGAAATGAGAATGGAGGAGACTTGGAAGAGTAGAGGAGGAAATGGGAGTGAGTTGGGGTCGGTTCCACCACCGGCCCTAGCGTGGGTTTAAAAAGGCAGAGTTGCGGGCGGTTGCACCTCTGGCTGGAGCGGTGCAACCGCTGGCAACCCGTGGTAGCTGGAGGTGCCACCGCTAGCTGGAGAGGTGCCACCGCCTGCAGCCAGTGAGCACCTAATGTGATTTGATCGGGGAGCCTTTGCCTTGAGGAGAGTTTTTCATTTCAGAGCAATTAACGTTTCTTACGTGATTTCGTATGAGTTTTTATTTAAGGAAGAAGCTCTTGTACGATCAAGATAGATCTTTTAACGTGCGTATGTCGTACGTATGTTGATAGTTTGTTTGGTATCCCTTTTAAGATCATGACATATTTAGTTTCTTCATGATACAAGAATTAATTCGTAGATGATAGAGTTGACGGGTTCGAAGATCAAGGGGATATGTGAATTTGGGAATCATATTTTTCTAATAAGGTTGTATCCAAATCGCATTTGTGATTTCATAACTTCCACTTGTTACTTAAGCGTTGCGAGTTCCTTTTTGACTCTTGGTTTATGACTATCGAGAATCAAGGAGAAGAATATTATTTCTTGCTCCAGCCTAAAATTTTAATGTTTTTATAGGAAGGGATGATTTTTAGGTACCCATTTGCTTTTGGGTGCCTCATAAATAGATCTACATTTCTTATCATGTTGCATAGAATTTGTCATGGTTCCTTTAGGAACCCAAATCAATTTGTTTGGACTTATTTTCTTGAATGGACAACAATGTGTCTTGTGTCCAAATTTACAACAGAAGTTACATTTGTCTTGATGTTCAATATGTAAGATGGAGCCTTTTATGAAGGTGGTTGGATTTTGGTGAGGACTTCTCACGAATCCAATTCCACTTCCTTTAGGAACGTGACCCTTGTTTGTAAGGATCATGTTCAATGACTTGCTACCAACCTCGAATTTCTTCAAGGTGTCCTTAAGTAGCAAGTTTTCTTTTTGGAGAGTTTCTAGATCATGGCATTTTATGCATGGGCTTAAACTATCATGATGTTCAGCATTTAACTTATCGAAATTACAAATAAGATTATCATGCTCCTTTTTTAGCAATTTGTATTTACTACTGATAGTCTTACACTCATCAAACAATTCATGGAAAGCATTTAATAATTCATCGAATGATAAATCTGCATCTATTGAATTTGTTACCTCATCTTCGATGGCCATTAAGGCGTAATGAGCAACTTGCTCGGTGTTGGACTCCTCTTCTTCAGATGCGCTCGAGTCATCCCATGTTGCTTGAAGCGCCTTCTTCTTTGATGTTCTCCTTTTGACTTGGGGACAATCACTCTTGTAGTGTCCCGGCTTTTTGCATTCATAGCAGATTACTTGGTCCTTCTTGGGTTCAACTTTATTTTTTGCATCATTCTTAAACTTGTTTCTTTTAAAGAACTTTTTAAACTTTCTTGTTAGAAGTGCCAAGTCATCATCACAGTCCTCATCACTTGAGTTTTCTCTCAAGTGGCATTCAGAAGTTTTGAGTGCCATATCCTTCCTGTTCTTTGGAAGGTTGTCTTCTTGCTCTTCATGAGCTTTACAAGTCATTTCGTAGGTCATTAATGACCCGATTAGTTCTTCAAGAGGGAAATTTCGCAGATCTTTTGCCTCTTGAATAGCAGTGACTTTAGGATCCCAACTCTTAGGAAGGGATCTTAGTATCTTATTAACAAGCTCAAAATCCGAAAAGCTCTTTCCGAGTCCTTTTAGACCGTTGACGACATCCGTGAAACGGGTAAACATGTCGCCAATGGTTTCCCTCGGTTCATCCGAAAATGTTCGAAAGATTGTAACAGCAAATTGATTTTTGACTCTTTTACTCTACTTGTGCCTTCATAGGTCACTTCGAGTGTGTGCCAAATATCAAATGCAGTTTCACAAGTTGAAACACGGTTAAACTCGTTTTTATAAAGTGCACAAAATAAGGCATTCATAGCCTTTGCATTAAGAGCGAAAGCCTTCTTCTCCAAATCATTCCAATCGATCATTGGAAGAGAAGACTTCGAAAATCCGTTTTCGACAAGATTCCACAGTTCAAAATCCATAGAAATAAGAAAGATCCTCATTCGGGTCTTCCAGTAGGTGTAGTCCATCCCACTGAACATGGGTGGACGCGTAATAGAATGCCCCTCTTGGTTTACGGCGTATGCCATTTCTCTTGGGTTTTAATCCGTTAGAGAGTTAACCTTGCTCTGATACCAATTGTTAGGATCGAGAGCACTAAGAGGGGGGGGGTGAATTAGTGCAGCGGAAATCTTTCAGTGATTAAAAACGAAAGCTGCGTTCGTTCGATAAAAACTATTTTGATGCAAAAGCCGATTCTAAGATTACTTATGATTAAGTGCAGTTTACGTCTAAACACAGTTTGCGTCTAAACGCAGTTTGCGTCTAAGCGCAGTTTGCGTCTAAGCGCAGTTTGCGTCTAAGCGCAGATTGCGTCTAAGCGCAGTTTGCGTCTAAACACAGTTTGCGTCTAAGCGCAGTTTAAGCAGAAGTATAAAGACAGTGTGCTGCTATTGTACAGCTCAAAAAGTAATATGCAAAAAGCATATTTACGTCTAAACGCATATTTACGTCTAAACGCAGATTTACGCCTGAACTTTGAAACTCGTTTGTAGACTCACAGAAGGCAGTATGCAGTTGAAATCAAGATGTAAACGTAAACTGAAATCTGATGATTGTACGAGGAAAGCCGATTTACGTCTAAATGTAGTTTTACGTCTAAATGAAGATTTTCGTCTAAACTTTGTGTTGAATCTCGGATTTTGATGATGAAATCAATTGATGGGTTAATTGATCTAATCCATATTATTGAGTTAAGTGTGCAGGATTAACTACGATAACCAGAAAACACAAAGCAAGAATACCGGAGTCAAGATTGATGGACGTTTAAGAGTCCGAAGAATCGTCGGAGATGCTGCCGGAACCAACCGAGAAGAAATCGGGAACCTATCGGAATTTTCAGAAGTTCGCCGAAGATATCGTCGGAGGTTCACGGAGATCACCGAGAAGGCTCGGCTACTCGTTAAAGTCATCACAAGATCGGGAGCTTGATGAGAGTCCGTCGGAAGAAGCTCGTCGGAAAGCTCGCCGAAACAAGACTCGACGTTCGCGGTTGAAAGCTTGCTTAGGATGTGTTTTTTTATTTAGTTCACTTGTAATTAGGATTAGGATTAAGAGATAATCCTATATCCTGGTTAGGGGCCAACCGGGCCCAAAGTCAGATATGGTTTGGGCTTAAATTAAGCCAAACCAGTGAAATCGGAGAGCCAGGCGGTGGCACCGCCTGGCTGGGCGGTGACACCTCCTTGGCTGGGCGGTTGCACCGTCCAGCACCCGAGCGCTGGGCGGTGGCACCTCCAGCACCGGGAACCCTAAGAGAATTCAAATTTTGGAGCCCAAATTTGAATCCTCTTGAGGCCTATAAATACCTCAAATCTCAGCTGAGGTTACAACTTTTGAGAAGCATTTTGATTGAGAGAAAAGTCTTAAAAAGTCTTAGCAAGTCTTGTTTTCAATTTGCTAGAGAGGTTGAACTGCTTGTAAAAGGTTGTAAGAGGGGTGTTTACCCTTCCATTTCAAGAGATTTGCTAGTGGAAGGTGGGAGCCTCATCGAAGAGGGGCATCGCAAGTGGAGTAGGTCATTTGACCGAACCACTCTAAAAATCGGTGTAATCTCTGGTTTGCATTTTATTATTGTCATTTACATTACTGCAAATCTTCTTACTGCTTTAGTTCCTTATTACCCTTGCTGCGCAACTTTAAGAATACGCTTTCAAGTTAAACTTTTCAAGTTCCGATCTTATCGTACGAAAGATTTTGTTAAAATCGAAGTTTTAATCCGCTGCACTAATTCACCCCCCCTCTTAGTGCCGCTCCGATTCTAACAAGTGGTATCAGAGCAAGGTTATCTCTCATATTTGGTTTAATACCCAAGAGAGATGGCTTACTCCGGCATGTAAGAGGGCCATTCTATTGCACGACCACCTTTGTTTAATGGGTCGGATTACACATATTGGAAGACTCGCATGAGAATCTTCCTCATTTCTATGGACTTTGAGCTTTGGTCTATTGTCGAGAATGGATTTCAAAAATCTTCTCTTCCGATGAGCGAATGGAATGAATCGGAGAAGAAGGTTTTTGCTTTAAATGCAAAGGCTATGAATGCCTTGTTTTGTGCATTAGACAAAAACGAATTTAATCATGTTTCAATGTGTGATTCGGCTTTTGATATTTGGAGAACTCTTGAGGTCACTCATGAGGGCACTAGCCGAGTGAAAGAGTCCAAAATCAACATCCTTGTGCACTCTTACGAACTTTTCCGAATGAAACCAAGTGAGTCCATCGGAGACATGTACACCCGGTTTACGGATGTCATCAATAGACTCAAAGCTCTTGGTAAAGATTTTACTAACTTTGAACTAGTAACTAAAATCTTAAGATCCCTCCCTTAAAGTTGGGATCCAAAAGTTACGGCCATTCAAGAGGCCAAAGACCTTAAAGCATTCCCTCTTGAAGAACTCTTTGGGTCTCTAATGACCTACGAAATGACATGTCAAGCTCATGACGAGCTCGAGAACGCCCTTCCAAAGAACAGGAAGGATATGGCACTCAAATCACAAGAAGACCACTTGAAAGGAACATCAAGTGATGAGGACAGTGACAATGACATTGCACTTTTGACTCAAAAATTTAAAAAATATTTAAGAAAGAACAAACTTAAAAATAATGTAAAAAATAAATTTGAACAAAAGAAGGACCAAGTGATTTGCTATGAATGCAAAAAACCGGGACACTACAAGAACGATTGTCCTCAAGCCAAAAAGAGGACATCAAAGAAGAAAGCGCTCAAGGCAACATGGGATGATTCAAGCGCGTCCGAAGAAGAGGAGTCCAACACCGAGCAAGTTGCTCATTACGCGCTAATGGCGTTAGGAGAAGAGGTATGTGATTTATTTAATGAAGATTTATCTCTTGAAGAACTCTCTATCGCTTTTCATGAATTATTTGATGAATGTAGAACTGTTAGCAAGAAGTTAAGTATCTTAAAGAAAGAGCATGCTTTGCTACAAGATAAGTTTGATAGTCTTCAAACTCCTCCATGCTCTAAGTGTGAGCATTTAGAAGCAATAAAAAATGAAAAATTGCTTCTTAAGGAAACCTTAAACAAGTTTAAGGTTGGTAGCAAAGGATTAGATATGATCCTTGCACATAAGGGTCACATCGCAAATAGAAATGGAATTGGATTTGTAAAAGGATTACATCAAAATCCAACCACTTTCATAAAAGGACCTACATTACATGTTTCCTCTTATATGAAATGCAACTTCTGTTGCAAATCCGGACATATTGCCTACAAATGTCCATTTAGGAAAATTAGTTCACAAAAATTAATATGGGTTCCTAAAGGAACTATAAAGGATTCAAAATTAAATAACAAGGTTAGTGGGTCAATTTTTGAGGCACCTAAAATCAAATGGGTACCTAAAAATCATCCTCTTTTGTAGACAAACCCACAAGCTAGGAGCAAGAGATGGTATCTCGATAGTGGATGCTCAAGACATATGACTGAAGATCCATCTCATTTCTCTATGCTCACTAGCAAAGAAGAAGGGTACGTCACCTTCGGAGACAACAACAAAGGCAAAATCATTGGCAAGGGAACTATTGGTAACAAATTTAGTTTTTCCATTGATGATGTTTTACTAGTTGATGGATTAAAACATAATCTCTTGAGTATTAGTCAACTATGCGATAAAGGTTATATCGTTAGATTTGAATCAAATATGTGCATTATTGAAAAACCAAATCATAACATGACTATGATTGCTTTAAAACAAAATAATGTCTATACCATCAATCTTGATGAACTAGGTAATGAAATGTGTTTCTCCGCCGTAAATAATGATGCTTGGCTTTGGCATAGGAGATTAGGTCACGCAAGCATGAAAACAATATCTAAAATCTCATCTCAAGAATTAGTACGAGGGATTCTGAATATGAAGTTTATTAAGGATAAGGTATGCGATGCATGTCAACTAGGCAAACAAATAAAAACAAGCTTCAAACCAAAAAATCAAATTAGCACCACTAGACCATTACAATTGATCCATTTGGACTTATTTGGACCAATTGATACAACAAGTCTAGGTGGAAGCAAATATGCTTTTGTGATTGTGGATGACTACTCTAGATACACTTGGACCTATTTCTTAGCTCACAAAAGTGATTGCTTCAAGTGTTTCTCTAAGTTTTGTAAACTCACTCAAAACGAAAAAGGCTTCATGATTTCATCAATTTGGAGTGATCACGGTGGTGAATTCCAAAATCGTGACTTTCAAAATTTTTGCGAAGTTAATGGGTACAATCATAACTTCTCAACTCCAAGAAATCCTCAACAAAATGGAGTAGTTGAAAGGAAAAATAGAAACCTACAAGAAATGGCAAGAACTATGTTAAATGAACATAGTTTACCCAAATATTTTTGGGCCGAAGCCGTAAATACGGCTTGTTTCATCATGAATAGGGTCCTAATAAGACCATCTCTATCAAAAACTCCCTATGAATTATGGAATAACAAAAAACCAAATATTTCTTATTTTAAAGTTTTTGGTTGTAAATGCTTCATTTTAAATGAAAAGGATGCCCTAGGTAAATTTGATGCTAAATCCGATGAAGGCATTTTTCTTGGTTACTCCTCCGTTTCTAAGGCCTTTCGTCTCTTTAACAAAAGGACCTTAGTAATAGAAGAGTCTATTCATGTAGTTTTTAATGAAATTTCTGATTTAAAGAAAAATGATTTTGATGATGATCTTGGTTTTGATAATTTGAATTTAAACGAACCCCCTCCTCAAAATAGCCATTTGAATGCATCTTCTTCCGAAATTTCTTTACCCAAAGAATGGAAGTATGTAGATGCTCATCCAAAGGAGCTAATTATAGGAGATACAACAAAAGGGGTTCAAACTCGTTCTTCTTTCAAGAATTTTTGTGCTAACGCCGCTTTCCTTTCTCAAATTGAACCTAAATGCATTGACGAAGCCTTAAAAGATGATTTTTGGGTCATTGCAATGCAAGAAGAATTGAACCAATTTGAGAGGAATGAGGTATGGAAGCTTATTCCTAGACCAAGTGACCACTTAGTCATAGGTACTAAGTGGGTCTTTAGAAACAAGCAAGACGAAAATGGTATCGTGGTTAGAAACAAGGCTAGATTAGTGGCCAAAGGTTTCAACCAAGAAGAAGGTATCGATTACGAAGAAACCTTCGCTCCCGTGGCTCGATTAGAAGCCATAAGGATACTCCTTGCCTATGCTAGTAGTAATAATTTTAAACTATTTCAAATGGATGTCAAAAGTGCTTTCTTGAATGGTTTTATTTCCGAAGAAGTATATGTTGAACAACCTCCCGGATTTGAAAATTCTCTTCTTCCTAATCATGTATTCAAATTGACTAAAGCTCTCTATGGCTTGAAACAAGCTCCTAGAGCTTGGTATGAAAGGCTTAGTTCCTTTCTTACTTTAAATAATTTTACCAAAGGCAAGGTTGATACTACATTGTTTATTAAACATTTCGAAAATAATTTTCTTATTGTGCAAATTTATGTTGACGATATTATTTTTGGCTCTTCGGATGAATCACTATGTGAATCATTTGCCAAATGTATGAGTCATGAATTTGAAATGAGTTTAATGGGTGAATTAACTTTCTTTTTGGGATTACAAATCAAACAACTTAGTGATGGTATATTTCTTAACCAATCTAAATATACATTAGAATTGTTAAAACGATTTAACATGGATAATTCAAAAGCAATAAACACCCCTATGAGTACTGCGACTAAGTTAGATATGGATGAAAATAGTGAAAATTTCTATCAAAAAACATATAGGGGAATGATAGGTAGTCTACTCTACCTCACCGCGACTAGACCAGATATTATGTTTAGTGTAGGACTTTGCGCTAGGTTTCAATCTAATCTTAAATTATCTCATCTGAAGAGTGTTAAAAGAATATTCAGGTATCTTAAAGGAACTCCAAATTTAGGATTGTGGTATCCAAAATCTGAAAAATTTGATCTAATAGCTTATGCAGACGCCGATTTTGGTGGATGCAGGATCGATAGAAAAAGTACATCCGGAACATGCCAATTTTTAGGACATGCACTTGTTTCTTGGACTTCCAAGAAACAAAATTCAGTTGCACTATCTACGGTGGAAGCCGAATACATTGCTGCAAGTGCATGTTGTGCACAAGTCATTTGGATGAAAAATACATTAGAAGACTATGGAATTCACTTTAAAAACATTCCCATAAAATGTGATAATACTAGTGCCATATGTCTTACTAAAAATCCAATTCAGCACTCTAGAACTAAGCACATTGACGTTAGGCATCATTTCATACGCAATCATGTCCTTAACAATGATGTTGTTCTAGAATTCATTGACACAAAGCATCAATTAGCAGATATATTTACAAAAGCTTTGAATGAAGACCAATTTGAATTCATTAGAAGGGAATTAGGTATGTTAAATTGTCCCTAAGAATAAACTTGTTTGAATGGATTTTCCGTAAAGTTTTTCATTCTCTCTCCGTTCCTCGGTGACTTGTTAAATTATCTTATCCTATCTTGAGTCAAACACCGCTTCCATCTGATCAAGATTAATGATTTTATGATATTTTGAATCTCGAAATTGATTTTGATGGCTTGATTATAAGTTTCAAGTTGACGAATTGAATTTGAATGGATTTGTATTCGAATTATGATCTTGACTTATTGGAGTTAATACTTAAAATTTTTTTCTTATCCCAATCTCTTCTTTGTACATCTACAATTTTTGTTATTTATAAAAAGAAGAGATTTGATAATATGGATGAATGCTGAATTTTCCTTTAAGATGAACTCTGCGTAAATATTTTAGTATACTTAATTTTGAATGATAAAATCTTTGTATGATCAATGATAATATAGATGAGTAATGTATGATCAATGATAAAATCTTTATATGATAAATTATGTGCTTCAAGTCTCATTCCCTTTTTGTTGATGACAAAGGGGGAGAAAAGTGATGACTTGTATCATTTTAATAGCATGACTTATATGAATTGCAAAAGCTTGTGTGATATGAATGTCTTATATGCCTTGCAAAATCCTTGAGAATATCACAAGATTGATTGATCATATTGAAAGCATGCCTTACATCGATATCATGAAATTCATGTTGAAAATCTTTATCTCCTATCGTAGTAAAAATTGTCCCATATCATTTGACTTATGATTTTCATCGAAGTTTCGCATTTACTATTGCTTAATGAGAATAACGATAAGCTCTACGGTTAGAACTTATCGGTTTATGCTTGAATTCAATGGATGAAATTCAAGTGTTTTCATCTTCTCATAATATGGCATATAGATAGGGGGAGTTACGTTTAACTCCGTCATCAATTGATTGTCATCATCAAAAAGGGGGAGATTGTTGAATCTCGGATTTTGATGATGAAATCAATTGATGGGTTAATTGATATAATCCATATTATTGAGTTAAGTGTGCAGGATTAACTACGATAACCAGAAAACACAAAGCAAGAATAACGGAGTCAAGATTGATGGACGTTTAAGAGTCCGAAGAATCGTCGGAGATGCTGCCGGAACCAACCGAGAAGAAATCGGGAACCTATCAGAATTTTCGGAAGTTCGCCGAAGAGATCGTCGGAGGTTCACGGAGATCACCGAGAAGGCTCGGCTACTCGTTAAAGTCATCACAAGATCGGGAGCTTGATGAGAGTCCGTCGGAAGAAGCTCGTCGGAAAGCTCGCCGAAACAAGATTCGACGTTCGAGGTTGAAAGCTTGCTTAGGATGTGTTTTTGTTATGTAGTTCACTTGTAATTAGGATTAGGATTAAGAGATAATCCTATATCCTGGTTAGGGGCTAACTGGGCCCAAAGTCAGATATGGTTTGGGCTTAAATTAAGCCAAACCAGTGAAATCGGAGAGCCAGGCGGTGGCACCGCCTGGCTGGGCGGTGACACCTCCTTGGCTGGGCGGTTGCACCGTCCAGCACCCGAGCGCTGGGCAGTGGCACCGCCTGGCTGGGCGGTGGCACCTCCAGCACCGGGAACCCTAAGAGAATTCCAATTTTGGAGCCCAAATTTGAATCCTCATGAGGCCTATAAATACCCCTCAAATCTCAGCTGAGGTTACAACTTTTGAGAAGCATTTTGATTGAGAGAAAAGTCTTAAAAAGTCTTAGCAAGTCTTGTTTTCAATTTGCTAGAGAGTTCTCCTCCTTTCTTATTGAAAATTTGTAAGAGGTTGAACTGCTTGTAAAAGGTTGTAAGAGGGGTGTTTACCCTTCCATTTCAAGAGATTTTCTAGTGGAAGGTGGGAGCCTCATCGAAGAGGGGCATCGCAAGTGGAGTAGGTCATTTGACCGAACCACTCTAAAAATCGGCGTAATCTCTGGTTTGCATTTTATTATTGTCATTTACATTACTGCAAATCTTCTTATTGCTTTAGTTCCTTATTACCCTTGCTGCGCAACTTTACAAATACGCTTTCAAGTTAAACTTTTCAAGTTCCGTTCTTATTGTACGAAAGATTTTGTTAAAATCGAAGTTTTAATCCGCTGCACTAATTCACCCCCCCTCTTAGTGCCGCTCCGATCCTAACACCTTGAAACTTGTTCATAAAATTGCAGAAGACAGTTTACAGTTATAAATAGAATCAAAACGGAAATGTAAACTGCAAAGAAACTTGTTCGTAAAAGCGCAGAAGACAGTTTGCAGTTACAAAACGTAATCGTAAACTGTAATGTATGAAAACACCGATTTACGTCTGAATGCAGATTCGGAAAGATCAGCACTTAGAATCTTGTTCGTAAAGGCGCAGAGAGTAGTAGCTATGTAGGAGGTTTGCAGTAATGATAAAGTGCTCAAAATAAACGCAAACCAGAGATTTAGAGTGGTTCGGTCAGTCTTGACCTACTCCACTTTTGGCTTCCTCCACCGACGAGGTCACCGACGTCAACTAGAGGCCTTCCTTCAATAGGCGAAGGCCAACTGCCCTTTTACAGATTCATTCCTTTTGATGGGCTCAGGAGATAACCCTTACAGGACCTTTCTCTCCTCTCCTTACAACTCAAAACTTGAAGAACAGAAAGAGGAGAACTTTAGGACTTTACACAAATTTGAGCTCTTAGAATCACAGAAAAGATCAAGAATTCGGTGTAGGTATGTATCTTTTCAGTGCTGAATGGGTGGGGTATTTATAGGTCCCAACCCAATTCAAATTTGGAGCTCAAAATGATCAAATCCCGGAAATCTGGGATCAGGCGGTTGCACCTCCTGATTGGAGAGGTTGCACCGCCTGGCAGAGCTCGAAGACTGAGCCCAGGCGGTTGCACCTCTGTGTCAGGGGCGGTTGCACCTCCTGAGTCTGGCTCCAAGACTGAGCCCCAGGCGGTGCCACCTCTTGACTGAGGCGGTTGCACCTCTCTGCCAGAGCTCGAAGACTGAGCTCAGGCGGTGCCACCTCTCTGTCAGGGAGGTTGCACCGCCCAGTCTAGCTCGAAGACAGTGCTCAGGCGGTGCCACCTCCTGGCTGGGGGAGTTGCACCGCCCAGTCTCGCTGGGAGGCTTAGCCCAGGCGGTGCCACCTCCTGGCCTAGGCGGTTGCACCTCCTGGTGCAATCAGGGTCCGAATGGTTAGCTCCATTCGGCCCAATTTCAGTCTTTCAGGGGCCCAATTGCCCCAAGATTAAGCTAATGGGATCACCTCCCATTTTCCAACTTAATCAACATGCTAACTACGATTAGATCTAAGACAATTTCTGCAGCTTTGCTTCGGTGCGTCAATCGCTTCTTCCGGCGAGTTTTCGGCGAACTTCCGTCGATCATCCGATGAACCCTCGGTGATGCTCCTGCGGACTTCCGGCAAACTCCTGGACTTTGCGATGATCCACTTGGCGAGTTCCGACGAGCTTCGCTTGGCAAGCTTCTGGACTTCTCAGATCTGTTCTCACAGAACCTCCGACGACCGTCCGAACTTCCGTCGAACTCTCGAACTCCCAACGTGATCATGAACTTGACTCCGGCGCAACTCCTGCTGCTTGTCTAACTTTCATCGTAGTTAATCCTGCACACTTATCTCAACACATAGATTAGACAACAAATGACAATTGACTTCATCATCAAAATCCGAGATTCAACACCATCTACCTAGTTCAAGCAGCATGAGACATTTGAGAGACTAGCGCATGGTAAGGATGGTCTTTTCCTTCATCTGGAGGATCTATAGGAACCAACATGGATCAACACAACTCAGCCAACCCCATACTAGAGTTAGAGTCATTGGCGAGTTAAAGCATCATAGCGGATTAAAGGTTTGACTACTCAAAAATAGCAGCGGAGAGTAGCTGGGGAGCCAGGAGGCACATTGCAACTGGAGCAGAAGATTGAAGACTCAGCAAAGGCAAGGAGTTACAGTGTCGGCAAAGGCTTTGCCAAGGATGTCGAAGGAATAAGTGGGGGAGAATGTCACGGACAAACTTCTAAATAGGATGTTTGATTTAATGCTTATGTATGTCTGTGACTTTTGTTATGTTCATGCTTTGCACAGTATGTAGAGGGATGGCCGAAGGCTTAACAGTCCCATTTTAGTTGGGTCGGTGGCCGCTTTAGGCTTGTAAATAAAGGTTGTGTCGTGCGGACACTTGTGAGAGATTTTTTATCTGTAATGGACCATTTTGACCCTTTGTTGTGCAACTATTTAGAGCTTGTAAAGTCTGTTTATAATTTGCATTGTCTATGAAGTGTTTTCGGAAATGTTTATTTGTGGATCACGAGTGAGACGTTTTCTCTAATCCGTTTTCTCTTTTGTGGGTCCTAAGGGACCATGGGAGGCTTCGGGGAGGCTGACCTTTACAGACGGACATGCAAGGGTGCCATATGACTAAAGCAAACCCAGCTAAGTCCATGATACAGTGTCAGGTGTCAGGCGTTGGTACCACCCAGTAATGGCGGTGGTACCACTAGTACCCCAAAAATCCAGGATGAGACACTTTTTTGCTCCATTTTTTAAAGCCATTAGGGCCTATAAATACACCACCATTTTCTGCGTGAAAAGGCACCAAAATTGTGATTATAATCTTGAATCTTAACTTTGTAATCATTCAAGAAAGAAGAGTTAGGCTTGTAAGGGTTCTCTTCGAAACCTGACAAAAGGAGAAAGGGCTGTAAAAGGTGGTTGGTCTTACCTATTGAATGAAGGCCTTTAGTGGATGCCGATGACCTCGACGGAGGAGGAATTCGAAAGTAGATGTAGATCACATTGACTAAACTACTCTAAATTCTAGTTTGCATTTCGTTTTGAGCAATTTACTTTAACTGCAAATCATTTCATAGCAAACTGCTTCTCCTCCTCATCTTGCTTTCACTACACTTACGCTCTCATACGTTTCAAGTTGCTATCTTTCCAAATCAGTTTTCATTGAACGTATGAAATATTTTTTGAAATCAAAAAAATTTTCACTGCACTAATTCACCCCCACCCCCCCCACCCCCCTCTCTCTTAGTGCAGCTCATGATCCTAACACTATTACTGCCCTTTCTCTCACTTTTGTGTCAACGATCTTGATGCCAAAAGCTTCTCTAAAACACAACACACATAGTTCAAAACAAATCTTCACATGAACAACTTGGCTCTGATACCACTATTGGGAAATCTTTGGGGGTGACATCACATATGCAGCGGAAGAACAGAAAATAAAATCTCTTATTCTCAAAGAGATGTTCGTCATCATGCAAAGATTGGTGCGTAAAAATCCGTGAAACTTAAAACTGCATATAAGATAAATTGTGTTACCTAGGGAGATCATATATGTTGTGTTCTCTAGTTTGCATTTTATTCTTTCCATTTACATACTACAAACTACTTTACTTAGTCACTACGCCTCTATACGCTCTCAAGTTATTAAGCTTCCGAAATCAATTTTCAACGTAAAGGGTTTTATCGTATGAAAGTTTTTAAACCGACATTATTTTATGCTGCACTAATTCACTCCCCCTCTTAGTGCCGACTCTTGATCCTAACAATTAGTATCAGAGCCTCGTGATTTCTCAATTGGTTTAACACCCAAGAGAAATGGCTCATTTCGGCTTTCAAGAGGGACTTTCTCTCATTCGTCCTCCCTTTTTCAATGGGACAAATCACACTTATTGGAAACTCGAATGAGAGTTTTCTTGCTTTCATTGGATTTAAATTTATGGAATATTGTTGAAAATGATTTTCAAATGTCTTCTCTTCCAATGAACCATTGGAATGATTTGGAGAAGAAGACGTTTTCTTTAAATGCTAGAGCTATGAATGCTCTATTTTGTGCTTTAGATAAAACTAAGTTTAATCGAATTTCTACGTGCGAAACGGCTTTCGAGATTTGGCACACATTAGAAGTCACACACGAAGGCACAAGTAGAGTAAAAGATTCGAAGATCAATCTTTTAATGCACGATTTTGAACTTTTTCATATGAAACCAAGTGAAACCGTTGTTGACATGTACACCCATTTTACAGATGTCATTAATGGTTTAAAAGCTCTTGGCAAATGTTTTTCAGATTTTGAACTTGTAAACAAGATTTTGCGTTCTCTTAATAAGAGTTGGGATTCAAAATTAACGGTAATTCAAGAATCAAAAAATTTGAATACCTTTCCGATTGAAGAACTAATTGAGTCTTTGATGACCTATGAAATGACGTGCAATACACGTAAAGAACTCAAGAATGACCTTCCAAAGGACAGAAAGGATTTTGGACTAAGAACAATCGAAGACCACTTGAGTATAAGCTCAAGTGATGATGAACTTAAACTCCTCACTAATAAATTTAAAAAGTTCATGAAACAAAAATTAAAGAACAAAAAGAATGGAACTACTTGCTATGAACGCAAGAAAAGAAGGTGACTTTGGATGAATCAAGCTCTTCTGAAGACGAGGAGAAAATCAACAAAAGCGATGTGACAAACTACGCCTTAACGGCTTTCAACAATGAGGTAATCAAAACTCCCTTAATTTATTTCGAAATTACATGATGTTTTTCATGATGCATTTTCTTTTTTAACAAAAAAATTATTTTTCTTGAAAATTGCATGTTTAATAATATTATGAAAATGTAAAAAATTAGGAATCATGTTTATCATACTAGTAATTTTGAAAATAATCATGAAAGTTACATGTTTTATGATAAACAAACAAAATGATTTTGAATGCCTTATGAAATCAAGCTTAATTTTGTAATGATGTAATAATGTAATAAAATGTTAGATATAAATCTAATGCTTGTACACCTAACAAGATGAGTTTAAGAAGCATTAATGTGTATCTTGATGATTTCATGATTTTGATTAAAGATGATTTATGTTTAATGAAATCATGCTTGATGATTTTATACTATGCATGAGACTTTGAAGTTATGCATGATTTGTTGATGACAAAGGTGGAGAATTATGTTGATGTCATGCATGATTTGATCATGACATGTTGCTTGGATTTTTGAATCCAAGAGTTATATGTCATATTGATACGGGGAGTTTGTTTAAACTCCGGGAGTTAAGGTTAACTCCATCATCAATTGGTTGTCATCATCAAAAAGGGGGAGATTATTGAATCTTGTATTTTGATGATGAAACTAATTGATAGTGTTTATGATTTAATCTGTATTTTAAGTGATGCAGGATGCTTCGATCAGGATGAGATAATTAAAGTAGGAAAAATCATGTTGTGCCGGAGGATAACATGTCAGAATATTCAACGTCGGGCAGGAGGATCGGTCGACGTATCGACAGAATGCTTCAAGCCGTGGATTCGGGCATCGGGCCAAGAAGAGTGGATATCATACCAAGGATATCGGAGTTGCAAAGTCAACTGGCCGATTGGGCAATAGGCCGCAAGAGAGGATGATGCGCCAAAGAATCGGATGAAGCGTCGAGGGACCAATGACATGCCGGATAACTTGATAAATGCTTAGTATTAATTGCCTAGATCGAAGTATGTTTTACATGGGCAGGATTAACTATTATAGCAAGGCATGAGGCAAAATGAAGTCCTAGAGTCAAGGACGTGATTTCGTTGGGAGTTTGAGAGTTCGTCGAAAGTCCAGACATTCATCGAAACTTCTAGCGGAACTAACCGAGAAGTCTTAGAGCTTGCTAGAGAAGCTCGTCGGAACTCGCCAAGAAGATCATTGTGAAGTCCAAGAGCTTACCGGGAGTCCGCTGGAACACTGTCAAGAGATCGTCGGAAGTTCGCCAGAAGATCGCCGGAAGCTCGCTAGAAGAAACCAAGACATAGGGACTTATTTAACTTAGCAAATGTCTTAGGAATCGTAGTTAGCACGTAATTGTTGAATCTCGGATTTTGATGATGAAGTTCATTGTCATTTGTTATCTAATCTATATGTTGAGATAAGTGTGCAGGATTAACTACGATGAAAGTGAGACATGCAGCAGGAGTTGCGCCGGAGTCAAGACAATGATCACGTTGGGAGTTCGAGAGTTCGACGGAAGTTCGGACAGTCGTCGAAGGTTCTGCGGGAACAAATCCGAGAAGTCCATAAGCTTGCCAAAGAAGCTCGTCGGAACTCGCCAAGTGAATCGTCGCAAGTCCAGGAGTTTGCCGGAAGTCCGCAGGAGCATCACCGAGGGTTCATCGGATGATCGACGGAAGTTCGCAGGAAGCTCGCCGGAAGAAGCGATTGACGCACCGGAGTAAGTTGTAGTAAATGTCTTAGGAAAAATCATAGTTAGCACTTTGATTAAGTTGGAAATGGGAGGTGATCCCATTAACTTAATCTTGGGGCAATTGGACCCCTGAAAAACCCGAATTGGGCCGAATGGATCAACCCATTCGGACCCTGATTTCTGCCAGGCGGTTGAACCGCCCAAGGCAGGAGGTTGCACCGCCTGGGCTCAATCTCCGAGCGAGATTGGGAGGTGCAACCGCTCTAGCCAGGCGGTGGCACTGCCTGGGGCTCAGTCTCCGAGCGAGACTGGGCGGTGCAACCTTCCCTGACAGGAGGTGAAACCGCTTGAGCTCAGTCTTCGAGCTCTGCCAGGCAGTGCAACCGCCTCAGTCAGGAGGTGCAACCGCCTGAGCTCGATCTTCGAGCTTTGTCAGAAGGTGCAATCGCCCCTGACAGGAGGTAGCACCGCCCAGAGGCTCAGTCTTCGAGCTCTGCCAGGCGGTGCAACTGCTCCAGTCAGGAGGTGCAACCGCCTGATCCCGGAATTCCAAGAATTGACAGTTTTGAGCTCCAAATTTGAATTGGGTGGGGCCTATAAATACCCCACCCATTCAGCACTGAAAGGGCATGAACTAACACCAAAATCTTGATCCTTTTCTGTGATTCTTAGAGCTCAAAATTGTTGTAAAGGCCAAAAGTTCTTCTCCCTCTATTCTTCCAAGTTCTGAGTTGTAAAGAGAGGAGAGAAAATTCTGTAAGGGTTGTCTCCTAAGCCCGTCAAAAGGAGTGAATCTGTAAAAGGGTGGTTGGCCTTCGCCTATTGAAGGAAGGCCTCTAGTTGACGTCGATGACCTCGTCGGTGGAGGAAGCCAAAAGTGGAGTAGGTCAAGATTGACCGAACCACTCTAAATCTCGGTTTGCATTTACTTTGAGCATCTTATCTTTACTGCAAACCTCCTTAATAGCTTACTGCCTTCTGTGTTTTTACGAATGTGTTTCAAAGTTCAGTGCTTTCCGAATCGGGATTTAAAACGCAAATCAGTTTTATCATACGAACATCGTATTTTAGTTTGCGCTTACGTTCTGATTTCCATTATAACTGCAAACTACCTTTATATCTTTGCTTTAACTACATCTCGCCTTATCTCAAGTTAAAGTGGTTTACGAATCAGCTTTTATACCGAAATCGCTTTTATCGTACGAACGTAGTATTTCAGTTTGCGCTTATATTCTGATTTCCATCATAATTGCAAACTGCGTTCATATCTTTGCTACATCTCTCCTAGTCAAAAGTTGAAGTGATTTACGAATCGGCTTTCTTACCAAAATCACTTCTATCGAACGAAAGCAGTTTTCAATTTTAATCGCATAAGGTTTTCCGCTGCACTAATTCACCCTCCCCCCCCTCTTAGTGCTCTTGATCATAACAATTGGTATCAGAGCAGGGTTGAATCTCTAACGGATTAAAACCCAAGAGAGATGGCATACGCCGGAAACCAAGAGGGCCATTCTATTACACGTCCACCCATGTTCAGTGGGACGGACTACACCTATTGGAAGACCCGAATGAGGATCTTTCTAATTTCTATGGATTTTGAACTTTGGAATCTTGTCGAAAATGGATTTTCGAAGTCTTCTCTTCCAATGATCGATTGGAATGAATTGGAGAAGAAGGCTTTCGCTCTTAATGCAAAGGCTATGAATGCCTTATTTTGTGCACTTGATAAAAACGAGTTTAACCGTGTTTCAACTTTTGAAACCGCATTTGATATTTGGCACACACTCGAAGTGACTCACGAAGGCACCAGTAGAGTGAAAGAGTCAAAAATCAATCTTCTATTACAGTCTTTCGAACTTTTCTGGATGAAACCGAGTGAAACCATTGGCGACATGTTTACCCGTTTCACGGATGTCATCAATGGTCTAAAAGGACTCGGAAAAAGTTTTTCGGATTTTGAGCTCGTAAATAAGATTCTAAGATCCCTTCCTAAGACTTGGGATCCTAAAGTCACTGCTATTCAAGAGGCGAAAGATCTAAGCAACTTCCCTCTTGAAGAACTAATCGGGTCATTAATGACCTACGAGATGACTTGTAATGCTCATGAAGAGCAAGAAGACATCCTTCCAAAGAACAGGTAGGAGATGGCACTTAAAACTTCAGAAAGCCACTTGAGAGAAAACTCAAGTGATGAGGACTATGATGATGACTTGGCACTTCTAACAAGAAATTTTAAAAAATTCATTAAAAGAAACAAGTTTAAAAATGACGCAAAAAATAAACTTGAACCCAAGAAGGACCAAGTTATTTGCTATGAATGCAAAAAGCCGGGACACTACAATAGTGATTGTCCCCAAGCCAAAAAGAGAACATCAAAGAAGAAGGCGCTCAAAGCAACGTGGGATGACTCGAGCGTGTCCGAAGAAGAGGAGTCCAACACCGAGCAAGTTGCTCACTACGCCTTAATGGCCATCGGAGAAGAGGTAACAAATTTAATAGATGCAGATTTATCATTTGATGAATTATTAAATGCCTTCCATGACTTATTTGATGAATGCAAGATTATTAGTAGAAAATACAAATTGCTAAAAAAGGAGCATGATAGTCTTACTTGTAATTTTGATAAGTTAAAAACTGAATATCATGATAGTTTAAGTTCATGCATAAAATGCCATGATCTAGAAACTCTCCAAAAGGAAAACTTGCTACTTAAGGACACCTTGAAGAAATTCGAGGTTGGTAGCAAGTCATTGAACATGATCCTTGCAAACAAGGGTCACGTTCCCAAAAGAAGTGGAATTGGATTTGTGAGAAGCCCTCACCAAAATCCAACCACCTTCATAAAAGGCCCCATCTTACATGTTCGACACCAAAACAAATGCAACTTTTGTTGCAAATTTGGACACAAGACGCATTATTTTCCATTCAAGAAAATTAGTCCAAACAAATTGATTTGGGTTCCTAAAGGAACCATGATAAATTCTATGCAACATGATAGACAATGTAGATCTATTTGTGAGGCACCCAAAAGCAAATGGGTACCTAAAAATCATCCTTTCCTGTAAAAACATAAAAAAAAAAAAAAATTAAGCTGGAGCAAGAAATAATATTCTGCTCCTTAGATTCTCAATATTCATGACCCAAGATCCAAAAAGGAACTCGCAATACTCTCTAGCCTAAATAATAGATGGAGATTATAAGTTTAAAATCATAAATGCGATTTAGATATTATCCTATTTGACTTTTCAGAATTAGAAACCTATGATTCTTAATTCACATATCCTCTGGATTTTCGAATCCATCAACTTCATCCGTTCATAACTTTCGAATCCAACTCTATATCATGAACTGACTAAGTCTGTCATAAACTTGCAAGGCTTACCAACTTGAACAAACTGTCACAAACATGTGTACGACATTGAGAGTATGCATGTTAAAAGATCTATCTTGATCGTGCAAAAGTTCTTGTCTTAAAATGAAAACTCTTACTTAATTACGTAAGTAAAGTTGATTGCTCTGAAAATTCTTCTCAAGACAAAAACTCTCAAATCAGATTACACTGCGATCAGAACAAGTGCTCACCGCCTGCAAGCGGTGGCACCGCCCCAGCTGGAGGTAGCACCTCCAGCTGTCACGTGTTGCAAGCGGTTGCACCGCTCCAGCCAGAGGTGCAACCGCCCGCAACTCTGCCCTTTTTAACCCAAGCTAGGGCCGACGGTGAAACCGACCCCAACTCACTCTCTTCCCCTCTCTACTCTTCCAGGCCTCCTCCATCCCCATTTCTCCCCTCATAGCATCCCAAATACCCCTCATTTCGGAGCAAAACATCAACAATCCTTCCCTCTCTTGAAGATCTCACTAAGGTATTCTCTAAGAAGCCCTTAAACTTTTTTTTTTTATTCATTTACTCTTGCTCATCACTATTCTTCTAAACAGTAGTAGTTATGGGATCTAGAAGATCCTCAAGTGACAAAGGAAAGAGGAGATTAGTAGAAGATTTTGATCTCACCCTTTTCGATTCAAAATACCATGCTGAAAAATTTTCCTCTTTCGAACTTAGGAGTGTCAATAAGGGAAAATATGTAGATTTAAATGAACTAAGAGACTTAGAGACAATCCAATGGTTTACAAACTTAGATCTACTTCCTATTTTGTAAATTAATGAACCCATCTATCCAAGACTTGTTAGATTATTTTACAATAACATACAAATAGATGAAGAAGAAAGAATGTCTACCTATCTTTTAGGACAACACATCTCAATTACGAATAAATTCATTTGCGACATGATAGGCATTCCCATGAAAAGTAGAGGACTTTACTTTAGAGGATCATGGGATGATGAAACTGTTGGAACAACATATGTTGAAGCCTTAGGAACAATTTTTGCCCATCCCAACTTATCATTTGTTCCTAAAAGTTATGAACATCTACTGCCTCTAAACACTAAGGTACTTCATCATATCCTAACTAGCATCATTCTCCCTAAACAATACCATCATGATGAAGTAAGCCAATTAGAATTAGGAACTATGTATTTGATCATGAAAGGACATGACATCTGTCTTGGTTATCTTATCCAACAAAACATGTTAGAACTATCTAAGAAAGACATGATGCTCCCATATGGTGGTATAATCACTAGAATAATGAAAGCCTACGATATTCTAATACCATCGGAAGAAGAAGTAATAAAAGTAGATAGATTTAGCATAATAAATAAAATCTACTACACCGATTAAGATGTTTTTATAGAAACGATAACTGGGTTAGAATGCCAAGAAGAACCGATCCCCCTTAACCTGAACCAGAACCGGAAACACCAGTCTTTAGGGGTACCCAATCTCCTCTGATCTGTCCCTTTGAGGAAACACATCTATTTGAGCAAACTCATACATCATCTGTCGAAGATATTGGGATTTGGATGGACTGATTCGAACAAAGACAAGAACGGCATGAACATCGACAAGATCAAATCCTATCTGAGCTGCAGCAAATTCATTGACAATTTGACTCTTTATTTAGGCACTTTAATTTTCCACCTCATGAATGAGCTTGTATGAACACAATCATCTGTTGTTATTGTAAACTCCTTATGTTACTCGCCATGATGAGCTTTGCCTTGATCCTTGATATGGTTACCTGATATATTTTGAGCATATGCAGAGTTGTAAACATCTATCGTAACTAAATGCAGTTGAAACTAAATGTTTATCTCGGATTTTACATTGAAACTAAATGTTTTGAAAACCTTGTGCCTTGATTTCCATGATAAATATAGTTTGAAAAAGTGATATATCAATGCAGTTGATAAGTCATTGCCATGATATTAACACTAAACATCAACTAGCTGATATTTTTACAAAACCTCTAAGTGAAGAGCAATTTGATTTCATAAGAAGAGAATTAGGAATGTTGATGTGTTCGAATACATAAACTAGTTAAAATTATTTTTCGGACTTTATTAAATGCTCAAATCACTTGATTTGCATACCTAAATAACATGTTGGAATACAAAAATATTTTGTCTTCATGATTGTATTTGAAAATTTGTAGCATAGTCTTGTCCGAATGCATGAAAGAGTTCACTTTTCGGATTCACTTAACAATTGGAATGCTAAAAATCAAATTTTCTCATACACTCTTATGAAAAATGTTTTTTTCTGAAATGGATCTGATGAAATGATTCCTGCTTATGAATTCCATCTTGAAATATGGATGATAGTATTTTTACTTGCAAAAATCTGTTACAAACACATATCTTGACTCAAAGTAAACTCACAAATAGCTGGAATCACAAATGGCTTTCCTCCTTCATGCACAAAGGATTATAATTAAAAAAAAGGGGGAAGAAGTATTCAAAGCAATCTACGTATCATGCCTTCCTTTATATGCTTGATAACTTGCTTATATTGTTCTCCTGGTATCACAACTACCATGCTTTTTGTTGATGACAAAGGGGGAGAAATATATGAATTGATACTATAAACACTGATGCTATGATTATGCCATGCTTGCATCACCAAGAGACATATAAACAGATGCCATGCATTAATTTGCATTATGCCTTGAGTTGATATCTTACCATGTGAAGAAATGCAACACTTGCTAAAATATTTGAAATGTGTACATCATGTAATGATATCAAAATCTTACTTCACAGCTTTACATGTTGATATCTTACAATATGATGAATTGCTACAATTACCATCATTCAAAATTGTTATGTAAAATTTGAAAATGAATGTCAAGCCTTGACATCATCTTTAGAGAGATACATCATGATGGGAGTATTGATCAGTTCAAATAATTTAACTTATCAATATGTCTCTTGAATTCTTAGGTCTTGAATTCAAGAATGACTTATCTCAAGTATGGCATATAGACAGGGGGAGTTAAGGTTAACTCCATTATCAATTGATTGTCATCATCAAAAAGGGGGAGATTGTTGAATCTCGGATTTTGATGATGAAGTCAATTGTCATTTGTTATCTAATCTATATGTTGAGATAAGTGTGCAGGATTAACTACGATGAAAGTGAGACATGCAGCAGGAGTTGCGCCGGAGTAAAGACAATGATCAAGTTGGGAGTTCGAGAATTCGACGGAAGTTCGGACAGTCATCGGAGGTTCTACGGGAACAAATCTGAGAAATCCATAAGCTTGCCAAAGAAGCTCGTTGGAACTCGCCAAGTGAATCGTCGCAAGTCCAGGAATTTGCCGGAAGTCCGCAGGAGCATCACCGAGGGTTCATCGGATGATCAACGGAAGTTCGCCGGAAGCTCGCCGGAAGAAGCGATTGACGCACCGGAGCAAGTTACAGTAAATGTCTTAGGAAATATTGTAGTTAGCACTTTGATTAAGTTGGAAATGGGAGGTGATCCCATTAACTTAATCTTGGGGCAATTGGACCCCTAAAAAACCCGAATTGGGCCGAATGGATCAACCCATTCGGACCCTGATTTCTGCCAGGCGGTTGAACCGCCCTAGGCAGGAGGTTGCACCGCCTGGGCTCAGTCTCCCAGCGAGACTGGGAGGTGCAACCGCTCCAGCCAGGTGGTGGCACCGCATGGGGCTCAGTCTCCGAGCGAGACTGGGCGGTGCAACCTCCCTTGACAGGAGGTGGCACAGCCTGAGCTCAGTCTTCGAGCTCTGCCAGGCGGTGCAACCGCTTGAGCTCGGTCTTTGAGCTCTGTCAAGAGGTGCAACCACCCCTGACAGGAGGTAGCACTGCCCAGAGGCTCAGTCTTCGAGCTCTGCCAGGTGTTGCAATCGCTCCAGTCAGGAGGTGCAACCGCTTGATCCCGGAATTCCGGGAATTGATAGTTTTGAGCTCCAAATTTTAACTGGGTTGGGGCCTATAAATACCCCACCCATTCAGCACTGAAAGGGCATGAACTAACACCGAAATCTTGATCCTTTTCTGTGATTCTTAGAGCTCAAAATTGTTGTAAAGGCCAAAAGTTCTTCTCCCTCTGTTCTTCCAAGTTCTGAGTTGTAAAGAGAGGAGAGAAAATTCTGTAAGGGTTGTCTCCTAAGCCCGTCAAAAGGAGTGAATCTGTAAAAGGGTGGTTGGCCTTCGCCTATTGAAGGAAGGCCTCTAGTTGACGTCGATGACCTCGTCGGTGGAGGAAGCCAAAAGTGGAGTAGGTCAAGATTGACCGAACCACTCTAAATCTCGGTTTGCATTTACTTTGAGCATCTTATCTTTACTGCAAACCTCCTTAATAGCTTACTGCCTTCTGTGTTTTTACGAATGTGTTTCAAAGTTCAGTGCTTTCCGAATCGGGATTTAAAACGCAAATCAGTTTTATCATACGAACATCGTATTTTAGTTTGCGCTTACGTTCTGATTTCCATTATAACTGCAAACTACCTTTATATCTTTGCTTTAACTGCATCTCGCCTTATCTCAAGTGAAAGTGGTTTACGAATCAGCTTTTATACCGAAATCGCTTTTATCGTACGAACGTCGTATTTCAGTTTGCGCTTATATTCTGATTTCCATCATAACTGCAAACTGCGTTCATATCTTTGCTGCATCTCTCCTAGTCAAAAGTTGAAGTGATTTACGAATCGGCTTTCTTACCAAAATCACTTCTTCTGAACGAAAGCAGTTTTCGATTTTAATCGCATAAGGTTTTCCGCTGCACTAATTCACCCCCCCCCCCCCCCCCCCTCTTAGTGCTCTTGATCCTAACAGTAATTGGGTTTGGATTTGGGCCAACCCAATTAGGGGCCATTAAGGCCCATGTAAGGACTATGTTGGGCCCAATAAGAGGCTCAAATAGTGCCCCAAGAAGTCTCACCGTTATGGCACAGTCTTCGAGATTATGTCAGGAGATGGTACCGCTAATCTATGTGGTTGTACCACCCCTGGCAGGGTGCCAGGCGGTGGTACCACCAGTCTGGGTGGTGGTACCACCTAGCATTGCCCCCTAGGCAGTGGTACCGCCCATGGCAATGTCAGCATCAGATTGACACTGGGTAGTGGTACCGCCCAGCACAGGCGGTGGTACTGCCCGTGCTTGGGGAACCCGGGATGGGAAAGTTTTAGGCTCCAAGTTTGAATCAACTTGAAGCCTATAAATATCTCTCTCATCCCTAGTTAAAAGCACATAAGCACAGAGAATTTAAAGAGGGAAAAATGCTATTGTAATCTCTTGTGAGAATCCTACTCTTTGAGTCTAAGTGTTAGAATAGTTTGAGATGAGTGAGTGCTTATAAGGGTTATCTCCTAAATCTGGTAAAAGGAGAAGAGGGGTGTAAAAGGTGATTGGCCTTCGCCTATTGAAGGAAGGCCTCTAGTGGACGTCGGTGACCTCATCGGAGGAGGAAGCCGAAAGTAGATGTAGGTCACGTTGATCGAACCACTCTAAAATTGTTTGCATTTTATTCTTGCCATTTACATATTGTAAACTACTTTACTTAGTCACTACACCTCCATACGCTTCCAAGTTATTAAGCTTCCGAAATTAGTTTTCAACGTAAATGACTTTATCGTATGAAAGTTTTTAAACTGACATTATTTTACCACTACACTAATTCACCCCCCGTCTTATTGCTGACTCTTGATCCTAACAGTATATCCCTGAATTCTTACAAATCACTAGGAGAGGGTGAAGGAGGTCAAGCGCCCTCCTCTCTAGTGGTGATCCACATAGCAGGGCTGCGACGACGCACCTCAAAACTCTAAGCCTGCTTTGAGGTAGAGAGGGAGAGGAGAATAAGAGAGGCAAGCAAAGGCTCTAGCTCATGAACCACTAAATCTCTCCTATTTATAGAGGTCTCCTATCAACTTAACCCTAATGGATCCTCCCCTATTGGGTATTGGATCTTCATCCAACTACCCAAGCCTCTTAGATTAATGGATCTCTATCCAATAATTTCTCATGGGCTTTTATTTGATCTCGTCCATGGGATCCAATAATTCAGGGGCTTATTGGATATCCAATAAGATAGGGGCTCAAGCGGATATTTCATATCCGAACCTTTACTCATCGCAATGCCCACCATATGTGTGTGACTTTCTAGGCCCAATATCTAGCTGGCCATGAGTCATACCTACATAACTCCTATCTCAGTGAATTATTATCTCCTTAATAATTCACTCGATTCATCGATTGCGGCGTACTAGGCCACTATGCCGCAGTCCCCAAACAACATAAGGGAATCCAATCCATTGGACCTGTTTGTCCTAAGTTACCATATACCTATAGTCCATCATCCATCTAATATCCCAGAGATCGTATACCGGGCATGGTGCTGTCAAACCCATATGGTTTCTACTCGAGTCTTGCACTAATCAGATTCTCCTAGAGAACTCTTTCTCTCTCAATCCGAATGACTCTGGCCAGAGATTTGTCTAAGAAAGAACACATGAGATATTCCTCTCATGACACCAAGAGTGGATGATCATCTATCGACACTCAATAGCTCTCATAAGGTTGACTGCCACTCCCGATGATCAATTGTACTAGATTTGGGACATCCAAACCTATAAATCGGGTAACAATGAGTGGAGCACTCATATAGAACATCCTTGGTGTCTCAAGTCTAAGGACCAGATACACCATTGGGACTATAGAATCGCTGTCTGACAATAAGGTATCATCAACCATCCAGTATTCCGTAAGCAGATCAATCAGTAAACTCATTCTCCAATGAGCACCTATACTGTATCCCTAATATCCACACATGAGCTACTATGAGACTAGCTGCATCCATCATATTGTCGGCTATATAGCATACCAATCTATCCGATTATATCGATGTCCCTTTCGAGTAACCTATGACCGAGATTATTTAGGATTTGTGTTTAAAGGTGAATCGGTCTCATTATCGTTATCTCATCATAATCTGATTCCCATTGCATAGATCCAATGACATCACAATATATACATGCATATATATAAGAATTAAAATAAAGTGATAAATATCAAAATATAATAAGTAAAACGACTACGTGTCAAGTCAAACATGCCATCACTCATGTGATTGGCCTACTAGGCACCTATGACTAGAATGCTAGTCATAGGTGCTGATACCGGCATGATGCAGAATGGGGGTAAAGTAGAATAGAACTCGAAAGAAAATCGATAGTATAGTTTTTTCAGATGAAAAATGTACGAACTCAATAAAATCAAAAAATAGCTCACCACCCAATTCAAAATCACAAAGGGATATAGAAAGTTCACCACCCACCCTAAGGAAATTAAAAAATGATACAGAACTGAAAATAAAAGACTCACTACTCAAGGAAGCATCCAAGAGATACAGAGTTTGAACGAGAACTCTAAGAGAGCTTCTGCAAAATATCATCAGTTTCTAAAGTTCTTTCTAAGTCCTAAACACTAAAATAAATACTAGTACATGAAACAACCCTTCATGCATAGGAAATTTTAAAATTAAGTGTTTACAACTGCTAACCAACTCTTTAATGTATTCCTTGGTCATGAGGAAATGTTCATAGCTGCTAACCAACTTCTTTAATGCATTCCTTTATCATAAAGAAAAGCACATTGAAATAGCTTTAACTTTGTGTAGGGAATATGCTGATGAGCTGTCATATGTGAGTGGGCTGAGTTGAAGATTATGATGCATCATTATTGGCTGAAAAAAAATACTATATCATAATCAAGGTTCATATGATCAGATTGTAGTAAATTAGACACTCTTGTGTCAATCTCCCCCGATTGTAAAAGACTTGTCCTCAAGTCCTTATTTGATTCATCAACATGATTATAAAAAGGACTTAAATCACCCACATTAAATGTTGAGGATACTCCGTAATCTTCAGGTAGCTCAATCTCATAAACATTTTTGCTAATTCTCTTAAGTACTTTGAATATATCATCAGCCTTTGGTTTTAGTTTTCTAAATTTGCCCGGTGGAAACCTCTCCTTCCTTAGATGAATCCAGACTAAATCACATGTATTAAACTCTACATGTTTTCTATATTTGTTGGTAGCTTGCATGTACCTCTCATTTTGCTTCTCAATGGTTGCTTTCACACCCTCATGCAGCTTCTTTATCTGCTTAGCTCTTTCTTCAGCATCTCCACTAAAATTCTTTGTTGTAGAATGAGGGATTAAGTCAAAAGGACTAGTAGGATTAGCACAATAAACAACCTCAAAAAGACTCTTACCGATACTATGATGGATAGAACGATTGTAGGCAAACTCAATTTGTGGAAGAATGGGATCCCACTGCTTAATATTCTTGCCAACATAGCTTCTAAGCAAATTTCCCAAGCTTCTATTCGTTACCTCAGTTTGCCCATCAGTTTGTGGATGATGCGAGCTGTTGAAATTTAAAAAAGTACCCAGTTTCCTCCAAAGAGTTCTCCAAAAATGACTAACAAATTTTTAATCTTGATCAGACACCATAGTTCTTGGAATACCATACAATTTAAAAATCTCCTTAAAATACAAATTAGCAATATGAGATGCATCATTCGATTTATTACAAGGAACAAAGTGAGACATTTTTAAAAATCTATCAACAACAACCATGATAGAATCCTTGTTCCTTTGAGTTCTCAGTAGTCCCAAAACAAAATCAAAACTCACTTCCTCCCATGGAGCATTTGGCATAGGCAATGGAGTGTACAATCTAGAATTTTTACTTCTTGTTTTTGCCAAATGACACACTCGGCATTGCTTTACATGTCTTTCCACATCTCTAAACATCTTAGGCCAATAGAAGTTTGATTAAATAAGAGCTAAAGTCTTATCTTTACTGAAATGTCCACTCAAAACACCACCATGAGCTTCAACTAAAATTACTTGTCTCAAATAACAAGATGGAACACATAAAGTATTAGCTCGAAAAAGAAAACCATCAAGGATAAAAAATTGTTGAAAGGAACCTGATTTGTAATTCTGTCATATTGAGCCGAAATCTACATCATTCTCATAGAGATCTTTAAACGTCTCAAATCCAATAACTTTGACTTCCATTACTGATAATAAAGAATGTTTTCTGCTCAATGCATCAATAACCACATTTTGAACATCAGATTTATGCTTAATTGTAAAGTTATAAGATTGCAAAAACTCCACCTAAGCTGCATGCCTCTTGTTTAGCTTGTGTTGGTGATTTATGAACTTTAATGCTTCATGATCTGAATATACCACAAATGGCTTAGCAAGAAGGTACTGACTCCAATGAGATAAAGCTCGATACATAGCATAGAACTCTTTATTATAGGTAGAATATTTCCTTCTTATATCATTCAGCTTCTCACTAAAAAATACAATCGACTTTCCGTCTTGACTCAAAACAACACCAATTCCCACATTAGATGCATCACATTCAAACACATTATCAAAATTTGGTAGAACTAAGATAGGAGCTTCAGTCACCTTTCTTTTTAAAAGCTCAAAAGTATCATTAGCCACATTAGTCCATTTGAATTGATCACATTTCAGACATTCGATGATTGGAGCGGTAATAGAGCTGAAACTCTTGATGAATCTTATGTAAAAACAAGTTAAGCCATGGAAACTCCTCACATCATGCAATGAGGCAGGTGTTGGCCAATTGAGAATAGCTTCTACCTTATTTTGAGACATCATGATTCCATCTTTTGAGACAACATACCCCAAAAACATAATACTAGAAGTAAAGAAATCACACTTATTTAGATTAGCATAAAGCTTTTGCTGCCTCAAAATAAGAAAGATATCTTTCAGATGATTCATATGCTCTTCTTCGCTCTTATTGTACATTAATATATCATCAAAGTAAGCTATAACAAATATTCCAATACATGGCTTAAGTATGTGATTCATAAATCTCATGAAAGTGTTAGGAACATTAGATAGCCTAAATGGTATAACCAACCATTCATATAAGCCTTCTCTAGTTTGAAATGCTATTTTCCACTCATCTCCAGGCCTCATTTTTATTTGGTGATAGCCACTCCTCAAATCAATTTTAGAGAAAATAGAAGCACCACATAATTGATCAAGTAAATTATCTAATCTTAGAATGGGAAAATGATAATCCACTATGATTTTGTTGATAGTACGGCTATCCACACACATTCTCCAAGAACCATCATTCTTAGGCACCAACAAGGCTGGAACCGCACAAGGACTCATGCTCTCCCGAATTAATCTCTTTTTCACTAATTCATCAACTTGCCTTTGAAGTTCTTCATGCTCCTTGGGACTCATTCTATACGCTATCTTATTAGGTAGAACTGCCCTCGAAATAAGATCAATGTGATGTTGGATGTCTCTCAAAGGTGGAATGCCATGTGGAATCTCTTCTGGTATAACATCTTGAAATTCCTCTAGGATTGATTTCATGATTATCGGTGTCTCCTTATGTTGTTCGTTCTCTTCTACTACCATTAAGGCCAAAACATGACCACCCTTGTCTAATTCACATTTGCATTCACCATAAGACATAAAAGCACTAACTTCCTTTTTTGGTGCACTAATTTCGGAAGGTTTTAATGGAGCTAAGATAATTTTCTTTTCATTCCACTTAAAAGAATAAGTATGTTTATAGCCGTCATACAACACCCTTCTATCATAATGCCAAGGTCTTCCCAATAGCAAATGACAAGCATCCATAGGAGCAACATCATACCATACTTCGTCTTTATAATATTTGTCAATAGAAAATGAAACTAAACATATTTTAGTTACCTTGATGTCATTTCCTTTTTGCAACCAACATAATTGATATGAATGTGGATGAGGGATTGTATCCAACCTTAGCTTCTGCACCATCTCCAAAGATACCACATTCTCAAAACTACTACTGTCGATGATCACCAAGCACACCTTACCAAGAGAAGTGCATTTAGTGTGAAACACGTTTTTTCTCAGCCAACTTTCATCCTCGGCCACATAAGACACTTGTAAGCCACGTTGCAATATAATAAATAAACCATGATATACATAAGTAATCTCTTCCTTGTCATCATTGTATTTCAGTTCGTCGTCAGCTTCATCTTCTCCTCCATCACTATGATCTTCAACCAAAGTTATAATCCTCCTATTTGGACAATCTGAAGCAATATGCCCAAAACCATGACATTTTAAGCATTTTTGGCCACTTGGGGTAGAAGAATTAGGTGTTTTTTTGCTGCCAGCATATTCTTCACCCTTTTCTTGCACCTTCGATATCACCTTGCATTGGACAGTAAACTTGGAACTTCCTCCATTTATATAGCCTTCTTTTGAGCTATACCGAGAACTCTTTTCAAACTTCTGTTGCTTTTCAATTTTTAATGCTAGCTTGCTCACATCATTTAAAGACCAATATGGCTGCAGTTGAACAACTTTAGCAATCTCATACTTCATACCTCATAAGAATGTTGCAATGGTTTACTCTTCTGGTTCCACAAGCTCTCCTTTTAACATTAGGTTATCAAATTCTGCAATGTACTCTTCTACACTAAGATTTGTTTGTTTAAAATCATGGATTTTGAGAAAGATCTCTTACCGATAATTGTCAATTAAATATTTTCTCTTCAAACTTTGGAATCTCCAATCTGGGGTTATATTTATTCTGCCACTCGTCTTGGAACTCTATTTCTTGTCCGACATCTTCTCGACTCCCATGAGAGAGGAGGTGTATCTTCATCAGAAGTATATTCATGGACATCATTTTCATGCTGGTTTTATCTACTTTGAAGTTCTTCGATTATTTCATTCTTTTCTTATAGACTACATAGCAATCTTCGTAGCTGCAGCCTCAACAACTCGGCATCATCTTCATGGTCGATATCTTGACCAACTATATCTTTTCCATTTTTCCTTGTCATGATCTCTAGCCTTTAGCTCTGATACCAAACTGATACCGACGTGATGTATGTTAGGATCGAAGCGGCACTAAGAGGGGCGGGTGAATTAGTGCAGCGGATTAAAACTTCGATTTTAATAAAATCTTTCGTACGATAAGAACGGAACTTGAAAAGTTTAACTTGAAAGCGTATTCTTAAAGTTGCGCAGCAAGGGTAAAAAGGAACTAAAGCAGTAAGAAGATTTGCAGTAATGTAAATGACAATAATAAAATGCAAACCAGAGATTACGCCGATTTTTAGAGTGGTTCGGTCAAATGACGTACTCCACTTGCGAGGCCCCTCTTCGATGAGGCTCCCACCTTCCACTAGCAAGTCTCTTGAAATGGAAGGGTAAACACCCCTCTTACAACCTTATACAAGCAGCTCAACCTCTTACAAATTTTCAATAAGAAAGAAGGAGGAGAACTCTCTAGCAAATTGAAAACAAGACTTGCTAAGACTTTCTAAGACTTTTCTCTCAATCAAAATGCTTCTCAAAAGTTGTAACCTCAACTGAGATTTGAGGGGTATTTATAGGCCTCAAGAGGATTCAAATTTTGGGCTTCAAAATTTGAATTCTCTTAGGGTTCCCGATGCTGGAGGTGCCACCGCCCAGCGCTCGGGTGCTGGACGGTGCAACCGCCAGCCAAGGAGGTGTCACCGCCCAACACTCGGGTGCTGGGCGGTTTCACCGCCCAGCCAAGCGGTGCCACCTCCTGGCTTTCCGATTCATTGGTTTGGCTTAATTTTAGCCCAAACCAAATTTGACTTTGGGCCTAGTTGGCCCCTAACTAGGATATAGGAGTATCTCTTAATCCTAATCCTAATTACAGGTGAACTACATAATACAAAAAAAACATCCTAAGCAAGTTTTTTAACCGCGAACGTCGAGTCTTGTTCCGGCGAGCTTTCCGACGAACTTCTTCCGACGGACTCCCTGCAAGCTCCTAATCTTTGTGATGACTTTAACGAGTAGCCGAGCCTTCTCGGTGATCTCCGCGAGCCTCCGACGATTTTTTCGGTGAACTTCCGACACGTTCCCGATTTCTTCTCGGTTGGTTCCGGCAGCATCTCCGGTGATTCTTCGGTCTCTTAAACGTCCATCGAGCTCGACTCCGGTATCCTTGCTTTATGTTTTCTGGTTATCGTAGTTAATCCTGCACACTTAACTCAATAATATGGATTAGATCAATTAACCCACCAATTGATTAAATCATCAAAATCCGAGATTCAACAATCTCCCCCTTTTTGATGATGACAATCAATTGATGACGGAGTTAAACATTACTCCCCCTATCTATATGCCATATTATGAGAAGATAAAAAACACTTGAATTCCATCCCATTGGATTCAAGCATAACCCGATAAGTTCTAATCGTAGAACTTATCGTTATCCTCATTAAACAATAGTAAGTACGAAACTTCGATGAAAATCATAAGTTAAATGATAAGGGACGAATTTTGCTACGACAGAAGATAAAGATTTTCAATATAAATTCCATGATATCAATCTTGTGATATTTTCAAGGATTTGTAAGTCATATGAGACATTCATATCACACAAGTTTTTGTAATTCAAATTAGTCATGCTATCGTTCTGGTATAAGTCATCACTTCTCCCCCTTTGTCATCAACAAAAAGAGACAAGCCAGCTAATTGATGAACATAGAAAAAGGTTTAGCATATATCAAAGTTCATCATTCAAATTTGCTAGAAATAGTTTATCCAAAAGACATCATCATCTATGCAGATTAAGACAGTAGTTATCTAAAAGGAAAGACCAGTTATCGTTTAATCGATGACAAACTTGAACTTGTTTTTAAAAGTAAACAGAACAGAATAAAAAGATACATCAGTTTAATCCTTAGGAGATAATCCACAGTGCTGATACATGATATCTATTTTTTCATTCATCTAGCGTAGTGTCTTCAAAATTTCAACTTGTTGATTCTGAATTTGTTCTTGCTGTGATTTGATCTGAGATAGCTCCGCCATAATGATATCTTCAGAGGAGGAAACAGGAGCTGAAGGTGCTGCGCCAAAGGGACTAGGAGGAGGAGATTCATTTCCCATAATAATTGGTGTTTCGGGTTGTTCTATTGGTGTAGGAATTGGATCCGTCCTTCTAGGCTGCCTAATCCATATGTCATTGCTAAAAGTGCACCTAAGTTTTTTTAGCAGGTTTTTATTTATTATGTTATATCGATCATTTTGAATAGATTCTTCATCGGGTGGAATGCAAATGTCATAGGCATGAAGAATTCTAGTGATTAACCTCCCATATGGCAATATAGTATCTTTAGTCATAATTTCCTGCATGTGTTGGCGAATTAAGTACCCAAAACAATTATGCTGACCGGTCATAATCCAATACATGGTTCCTATCTCTAATTGACTTACTTCGTCAAGATGAAATTGTTTGGGGAATATGATGCTTGTGATAATGTGATGAAGAATTTTAGAGTTGAAAGGCATTAAGTGTTCACAGCTCTTGGGTAAGAAGTCAAGGTTTGGATTTGCAAAAATTGTTTTTACGGCTTCGGCATAGGTTGCTCCTATTTTCTTGACGTCCCATTTACCTTTAAAATAGCATCCCCTATCTTTTTCAGTTATGCCAATTAGCTCACAAATGGTGCTGTCAAATATTCTAATGGGTGTTCCTAGAATGTAAGTGCTTAGGCTATCATTGTCTTCATATAGGTTGGCATAGAACAATCTCACTAACCGTGGATAGATTGGTTCCTCTATTTGTAGTAGAGGTAGAGCTTCTAGTTGAGCAAACCACCTAATGGGATCTAAGTCCTCTAGTTCATCCAAATCAACGTATTTTCCCTTATGGACACATCGTGTTTCAAATTTTGGAAAGCTAAGGGCTACCTCTTTTGATCTAAAAAGGTCATGGTTATATGAATCTCCTTCAATCCTTATTCCTTTTGATCTCTTTGGAGCCATTTTCTAGACAAGATGATGATGAAATTGTGAAAAATAAGCAAGAGAAAGAGAAAAGAAAAGAGGGATTTCAAGTGTTACCTTGTGGAGATTATGTTGAGAGATGGAAAGCTTGGACCACCAAGAATCCTTCTCCAATGTTTCTAAGAGTTAGAATGAGGGTTAGAGGGAATGGGAGAGGGTTTTTGAGAGGTCTTTCTTCGGGTTGGGGGCGGTGTCACCGCCGGCCCTAACCCCTCGGGTTAAAAGGGTGACTCGGTCGGTGTCACCGCCAAACTGGTCGGTGTCATCGCCTGGCGCCCGAGCGTCAGTCGGTGCAACCGCCAGATCTGGCGGTGCCACCGTTGGCATCACGCGGAGGAAAGAAAAAAAAAAATTTCTTCCTTCCTTTTGTTTAGCTTCTTCCCTCAAGATCATAATTTATACTTTAATGGATCATTTTGAATTTGAAGAAGAAGGAAGAATTCAAATTCATAAACGAAGGGAAAAGAACGAGTCCTTTTTGTGAAGTTCATTTTAGGGACAATTTAGCATGCCTAATTCCCTTCGGATGAATTCAAATTGGTCTTCATTCAAAGCTTTTGTAAATATATCTGCTAATTGATGCTTTGTGTCAATGAATTCTAGAACAACATCATTGTTAAGAACATGATTGCATATGAAATGATGCCTAACATCGATGTGCTTAGTTCTAGAGTGCTGAATTGGATTTTTAGTAAGGCATATGGCACTAGTATTATCGCATTTTATGGGAATATTTTCAAGGTGAATTCCATAGTCTTCTAATGTATTTTTCATCCAAATTACTTGTGCACAACATGCACTTGCAGCAATGTATTCGGCTTCCGCCGTAGATAGTGCAACTGAATTTTGTTTCTTGGAAGTCCAAGAAACAAGTGCATGTCCTAAAAATTGGCATGTTCCGGATGTACTTTTTCTACCTATCCTGCATCCGCCAAAATCGGCATCTGCATAAGCTATTAGATCGAATTTTTCAGATTTTGGATACCACAATCCTAAATTTGGAGTTCCTTTAAGATACCTAAATATTCTTTTAACACTCTTCAGATGAGATAATTTAGGATTAGATTGAAACCTAGCGCAAAGTCCTACACTAAACATAATATCCGGTCTAGTCGCAGTGAGGTAGAGTAGACTACCTATCATTCCCCTATATGTTTTTTGATCGAAACTTTCACCATTTTCATCCATATCTAATTTAGTCGCAGTACTCATAGGGGTGTTTATTGCTTTTGAATTATCCATGTTAAATCGTTTTAACAATTCTAATGTATATTTAGATTGGTTAAGAAATATACCATCACTAAGTTGTTTGATTTGTAATCCCAAAAAGAAAGTTAATTCACCCATTAAACTCATTTCAAATTCAAGACTCATACATTTGGCAAATGATTCACATAGTGATTCATCCGAAGAGCCAAACACAATATCGTCAACATAAATTTGCACAATAAGAAAATTATTTTCAAAATGTTTAAAAAACAATGTAGTATCAACCTTGCCTTTGGTAAAATTATTTAAAATAAGAAAGGAACTAAGCCTTTCATACCAAGCTCTAGGAGCTTGTTTTAAGCCATAGAGAGCTTTAGTCAATTTGAATACATGATTAGGAAGAAGAGAATTTTCAAATCTGGGAGGTTGTTCGACAAATACTTCTTCGGAAATAAAACCATTCAAGAAAGCACTTTTAACATCCATTTGAAATAGTTTAAAATTATTACTACTAGCATAGGCAAGGAGCATCCTTATGGCTTCTAATCGAGCCACGAGAGCGAAGGTTTCTTCGTAATCGATACCTTCTTCTTGGTTGAAACCTTTGGCTACTAATCTAGCCTTGTTTCTAACCACGATACCATTTTCGTCTTGCTTATTTCTAAAGACCCACATAGTACCTATGACTAAGTGGTCACTTGGTCTAGGAACAAGCTTCCATACCTCATTCCTCTCAAATTGGTTCAATTCTTCTTGCATTGCAATGACCCAAAAATCATCTTTTAAGGCTTCGTCAATGCATTTAGGTTCAATTTGAGAAAGGAAAGCGGCGTTAGCACAGAAATTTTTGAAAGAAGAACGAGTTTGAACCCCTTTTGATGTATCTCCTATAATTTGCTCTTTTGGATGAGCATCTACATACTTTCATTCTTTTGGTAAAGAAGTTTCGGAAGAAGATGCATTCAAATGGCTATTTTGAGGAGAGGGTTCATTTAAATTCAAATTATCAAAACCAAGATCATCATCAAAATCATTTTTCTTTAAATCGGAAATTTCATTAAAAACTACATGAATAGACACTTCAATTACTAAAGTTCTTTTATTAAAAACCCGAAAAGCTTTAGAAACGGAAGAGTAACCAAGAAAGATGCCTTCATCGGATTTAGCATCAAATTTTCCTAAAGCATCCCTTTCATTTAAAATAAAAGCATTTACAACCAAAAACTTTAAAATAGGAGATGTTTGGTTTTTTGTTATTCCATAATTCATAGGGAGTTTTGGATAAGGATGGTCTTATTAGGACTCTATTCATGATGTAGCAAGCCGTATTTACGGCTTCGGCCCAAAAGTACTTAGGTAAACTATGTTCATTCAACATAGTTCTTGCCATTTCTTGTAGGTTTCTATTTTTCCTTTCAACTACTCCATTTTGTTGAGGATTTCTTGGAGTTGAGAAGTTGTGATTGTACCCATTACTTTTGCAAAAATTTTGAAAGTCACGGTTTTGGAATTCACCACCGTGATCACTCCGAATTGATGAAATCATGAAGCCTTTTTCGTTTTGAGTGAGTTTACAAAATTTAGAGAAACACTTGAAGTAATCACTTTTGTGAGCTAAGAAATAGGTCCAAGTGTATCTAGAGTAGTCATCCACAATCACAAAAGCATATTTGCTTCCACCTAGAGTTGTTGTATCAATTGGTCTAAATAAGTCCAAATGGATCAATTGTAATGGTCTAGTAGTGCTAATTTGATTTTTTGGTTTGAAGCTTGTTTTTATTTGTTTGCCTAGTTGACATGCATCGCATACTTTGTCCTTAATAAACTTTATATTTGGAATTCCTCGTACTAATTCTTGAGATGAGATCTTAGATATTGTTTTCATGCTTGCATGGCCTAATCTCCTATGCCAAAGCCAAGCATCATCATTTACGGCGGAGAAGCACATTTCATTACTTAGTTCATCAAGATTGATGGTATAGACATTATTTTGTTTTAAAGCAATCATAGTCATGTTATGATTTGGTTTTTCAATAATGCACATATTTAATTCAAATCTAACGATGTAACCTTTATCGCATAGTTGACTAATACTTAAGAGATTATGTTTGTTATCAATAGTTCCCTTGCCAATGATTTTGCCCTTGTTATTGTCTCCGAAGGTAACGTACCCTTCTTCTTTGCTAGTGAGCATAGAGAAATGAGATGGATCTCCAGTCATATGTCTTGAGCATCCACTATCGAGATACCATCTCTTGCTCCTAGCTTGTGGGTTTGTCTACAAAAGAGGATGATTTTTAGGTACCCATTTGATTTTGGGTGCCTCAAAAATTGACCCACTAACTTTGTTATTTATTATTGAATTCTTTATAGTTCCTTTAGGAACCCATATTAATTTTTGTGAACTAATTTTTCTAAATGGGCATTTGTAGGCAATATGTCCGGATTTGCAACAAAAGTTGCATTTCATATAAGAGGAAACATGTAATGTAGGTCCTTTTATGAAAGTGGTAGGATTTTGATGTAATCCTTTTACAAATCCAATTCCATTTCTATTTGCGATGTGACCCTTGTGTGCAAGGATCATATCTAATCCTTTGCTACCAATCTTAAACTTGTTTAAGGTTTCCTTAAGAAGCAAATTTTTATTTTTTATTGCTTCTAAGTGCTCACACTTAGAGCATGGAGGAGTTTGAAGACTATCAAACTTATCTTGTAGCAAAGCATGCTCTTTCTTTAAGATACTTAACTTCTTGCTAACAGTTCTACATTCATCAAATAATTCATGAAAAGCGATAGATAGTTCTTCAAAAGATAAATCTTCATTAAATAAATCACATACCTCTTCTCCTAACGCCATTAGCGCATAATGAGCAACTTGCTCGGTGTTGGACTCCTCTTCTTCGGATGCGCTTGAATCATCCCACGTTGCCTTGAACGCCTTCTTCTTTGATGTTCTCTTTTTGGCTTGAGGACAATCGTTCTTATAGTGTCCCGGTTTTTTGCATTCATAGCAAATCACTTGGTCCTTCTTTTGTTCAAATTTATTTTTTGTATTATTTTTAAATCTGTTCTTTCTTAAATATTTTTTAAATTTTTGAGTCAAAAGTACAATGTCATTGTCACTGTCCTCATCACTTGATGTTCCTTTCAAGTGGTCTTCTTGTGATTTGAGTGCCATATCCTTCCTGTTCTTTGGAAGGGGGTTCTCGAGCTCGTCATGAGCTTGACATGTCATTTCGTAGGTCATTAGAGACCCAATGAGTTCTTCAAGAGGGAGAATGCTTTAAGGTCTTTGGCCTCTTGAATGGCCGTAACTTTTGGATCCCAACTTTTAGGGAGGGATCTTAAGATTTTATTTACTAGTTCAAAGTTAGTAAAATCTTTACCAAGAGCTTTGAGTCCATTGATGACATCCGTAAACCGGGTGTACATGTCTCCGATGGACTCACTTGGTTTCATTCAGAAAAGTTCGTAAGAGTGCACAAGGATGTTGATTTTAGACTCTTTCACTCGGCTAGTGCCTTCATGAGTGACCTCAAGAGTTCTCCAAATATCAAAAGCCGAATCACACATTGAAACACGATTAAATTCGTTTTTGTCTAGTGCACAAAACAAGGCATTCATAGCCTTTGCATTTAAAGCAAAAACCTTCTTCTCCGATTCATCCCATTCGCTCATCGGAAGAGAAGATTTTTGAAATCCATTCTCGACAATAGACCAAAGCTCAAAGTCCATAGAAATGAGGAAGATTCTCATGCGAGTCTTCCAATATGTGTAATCCGACCCATTAAACAAAGGTGGTCGTGCAATAGAATGGCCCTCTTGCATGCCGGAGTAAGCCATCTCTCTTGGGTATTAAACCAAATATGAGAGATAACCTTGCTCTGATACCACTTGTTAGGATCGGAGTGGCACTAAGAGGGGGCGGTGAATTAGTGCAGCGGATTAAAACTTCGATTTTAATAAAATCTTTCGTACGATAAGAACGGAACTTGAAAAGTTTAACTTGAAAGCGTATTCTTAAAGTTGCGCAGCAAGGGTAATAAGGAACTAAAGCAGTAAGAAGATTTACAGTAATGTAAATGACAATAATAAAATGCAAACCAGAGATTACACCGATTTTTAGAGTGGTTCGGTCAAATGACCTACTCCACTTGCGAGGCCCCTCTTTGATGAGGCTCCCACCTTCCACTAGCAAGTCTCTTCAAATGGAAGGGTAAACACCCCTCTTACAACCTTATACAAGCAGCTCAACCTCTTACAAATTTTCAATAAGAACTCTCTAGCAAATTGAAAACAAGACTTGCTAAGACTTTCTAAGACTTTTCTCTCAATCAAAATGCTTCTCAAAAGTTGTAACCTCAGCTGAGATTTGAGGGGTATTTATAGGCCTCAAGAGGATTCAAATTTTGGGCTTCAAAATTTGAATTCTCTTAGGGTTCCCGGTGTTGGAGGTGCCACCGCCCAACCAGGCGGTGCCACCGCCCAGCGCTCGGGTGCTGGACGGTGCAATCGCCAGCCAAGGAGGTGTCACCGCCTAGCCAGGCGGTGCCACCGCTTGGCTTTCCGATTCATTGGTTTGGCTTAATTTTAGCCCAAACCAAATTTGACTTTGGGCCCAGTTGGCCCCTAACCAGGATATAGGATTATCTCTTAATCCTAATCCTAATTACAGGTGAACTACATAATACAAAAAAAACATCCTAAGCAAGTTTTTTAACCGCGAACGTCGAGTCTTGTTCCGGCGAGCTTTCCGACGAACTTCTTCCGACGGACTCCCTGCAAGCTCCCAATCTTTGTGATGACTTTAACGAGTAGCCGAGCCTTCTCGGTGATCTCCGCGAGCCTCCGATGATTTTTTCGGCGAACTTCCGACACGTTCCCGATTTCTTCTCGGTTGGTTCCGGCAGCATCTCCGGTGATTCTTCGGTCTCTTAAACGTCCATCGAGCTCGACTCCGGTATCCTTGCTTTATGTTTTCTGGTTATCATAGTTAATCCTGCATACTTAACTCAATAATATGGATTAGATCAATTAACCCACCAATTGATTGTATCATCAAAATCCGAGATTCAACAATGTAGAATGGGGGTACAGTAGAATATAACTCGAAAAAAAATCGATAGTACAATTTTTTCGGATGGAAAATATACGAACTCAATAAAATCAAAAAACAACTCACCACCCAGTTCAAAATCACAAAGGGATACAGAAAGTTCACCACCCTAAGGAAATTAAACAAGGATATAGAACTGAAAATAAAAGATTCACCACTCAAGGAAGCATCCAAGAGATACAGAGTTTAAGCGAGAACTCCAAGAGAGCTTCAGCAAAATATCATCAGTTTCTAAAGTTCTTTCTAAGTCCTAAACACCAAAATAAATACTAGTGCATGAAACAACCTTTCATGCATAGGAAATTTTGAAATTAAGTGTTTACTACTGCTAACCAACTCCTTTAATGCATTCCTTGGTTATGAAGAAATGTTCACAATTGCTAACCAACTACTTTAATGTATTCTTTTGTCATGAAGAAAAGCACCTTAAAACAACTTTAACTTTGTGCAGGGAATATGCTGATGAGCTATCATATTTCAGTGGGCTAAGTTGAAGATTATGAGGCATTATTGTTGACTAAAAAAAAATATTATATCATAATCAAGGTTTATATAATTAGATTGTAGTAAATTAGACACTCCCGTGTCGGGTGCCTAGCAAGCCAATCACATGAGTAATGGCACGTATGACTTGACATAGAATCTTTTTGCTTATTATATTTTTGACATTTATTACTTTATATTGACTATTGCATATATGCATATATATATTTTGATGCCCTTGGATATGTACAATGAGAATCGAATCGTGATGAGATCACGATAATGAGACTGATTTGCCTTTAAACACAGATCCTAAATAATCCCGGTCATAGATTACTCGGGAGGGACATCGAGATAATCGAACAAACTAGTGTGCTATATACTCGTCCATATGATAGATGCAGTTGGTCTCATAGCTTATTGTGTAGGGACACTAAGGATAATGTACAGGTGCTCATTAGAGAATTAGTTCACTGATTGATCCGCTTATGGAATGGTGGATGGTTAATAATGCCTTATTGTCAGACAGCAATTTTGTAGTCCCAATGGTGTATCTGGTCCTTAGACTTGAGACACAAAGGATGTACTGAATGAGTGCTCCATTCTTTGATACCGGACTTATAGGTTTGGATGTCCCAGATATAGTATAACCGGTCATTGGGAGTGGTAGTCGATCCTACGAGGACTATTTAGTATCGATAGAGGATCATTCACTCTCGATGTCATGAGAGAAATATCTCATGTGTTCTTGCTCAAACAAATCCTTAGCTAGGGTCATTCGGATTGAGAGAGAAAGAGGTCTCTGGGAGAATCCGATTAGAGCGAGACTCGAGTAGAAATCATATGGGTCTGACAGCACCATACCCAGTATACGATCTTTGGGATATTAGATGGATGAGGGACTATAGGTATTGAGGACGGATAGGTCCAATGGATTGGATTCTCCTATATCGTTTGGGGACTACGGCGTAGTGGCCTAGTATGTCCGCAGTTGATGAGTCGTGTGAATTATTATGGAGATAGTAATTCACTGAGCTAGAATGAGTTTTGACAAGTATAACTCACGGTTGGCTCGATATTGGGCCTAGAGAGTTACACACATATGGTAGGCGTTCGGATATGAGATATCCGCCGGAGCCCTTGTCTTATTGGATATCCAATAAGCCCTTGAATTATTGGATCCTATGGATTAGATCTAATAAAAGCTCATAAGAGATTATTAGATAGTGATCCACTAATCTAAGAGGCTTGGGTAGTTGGATGGAGATTGAATACCCAATAGGGGAGGATCCATTAGGGTTAAGTTGACAAAGGACCTCTATAAATAGGAGGGATTCAGTGGTTCATAGGTTAGAGCCTTTGCTTACCTCTCCTATTCTCCTCCCCCTCTCCACCTAAGAGTAGGCCTGGAGTTTTGAGAAGCATCGTCACAGCCCTGCTGTGTGGATCACCGCTAGAGAGGAGGACACTTGACCTCCTTCACCCTCTCCTAGAGATCTACAAGGAAACAAGGATATGCGATCTCCCTAGGTAACACAATCTATTCTATGCACATTTTGTTTCGTGGATTTTTGCGCACCAATCTTCGCACGACGATGAACATTTCTTTGGGAATAAGGGATTTTATTTTTTGTTTTTTTGCTACGCATGCGCCCCAAGATTTCCCAATGGTGGTATCAAAGCCAAGTTATTCGTAAGAAATATTGGTTTTGAACTGTGTGTGTTGTGTTTTGGAGAAACTTTTGATGTCAAAATCATTAATGCAAAAGCAAGGAAGGGCAACAACAGTTGCTGCCCTCGATCTGCATGCATGCAGCCACCTACAACGATAGCCACAGCCAGGCAGCACAACGCCGAAGCATACGCAAGCATGGTGCCTGCAGTAGCCGACCGGCGGCCTACTTGAAGCAGGCTTGCGGCCGACGGGGCTGGCAGCCCATGGGCAGAGGTGCCTACGGCTGCTTCTCCAGTGGGGTGAGGCGTCACAAGACAGTGGCACCTGTAGCCACTGTTCCCGTGGGCAAAACCCCCCCGTAGGGGCGGCCGCCCGATGGGGTAGCACGGCCTGCGGGCGCTACCCCACGGGCAAAATTGCCCGCGGAGGCAGTGGCGCCCGCGAGGGTGCCCACCTATAGGGGCAGCACCCCCGCCTTCCGCCGCACAGCCTACTGCCGGTAGGGTGGCGGTGGCGGCGACGACTGAAGCTAGGGAAAGGAAGAAAGGGGCTTAGGGTTTTTTGGGTAAAATACAGGTTTGCCCCTCGAAATTTTAGAAATTCTAATTCTGTCCTTTTGTCCAAATTATGAAAATGCCCTTGGGAATTCAAGAAATTTCCTACATATCCCTGATTTAAAAAATATTAATTAATTAAAAAATTTAATTGATTATTATTTTTATTATTATCTAGTAGTCCTAGATGATGATGATTTATACATGTGATGTATGATGTGTGGATGGATGATCATGGACCGTGTGATATGTGTACTTGTGATTATTATTATTGGGGCCTACGAGCCTCCATTATATTTCTCGTTTATTGTCGAGCCTATGTGCCTATGACTAAGTTGTAATCACATGAGGAGACATAGCGGGAGCGTGGATGTGATAGCAGGACCTAGGAGACAGACGATCCCGATGCATGGATATGCATCGAGATGTCTACGGAACCAACGAGGCCGAGATGGACGATCACAGGACATGAAAATACACCGTTGCACATATGGATCTTGATGTGAGTGATTAAGACTACTGGCTCAGGTCTGATCACATTAGGTTGTGGTCCATAATCATCTGGTGTGATTGCTTTTACACTTACTAGATATATATATATATATATATATATATATATATATATATATATATATTTGTATGCGATGTAGATATATATTAAATATGTATATGTGTGATATGTCATATTAGGAGACCAAATCATAGAAACCTCTCGCTAGATAATATTAAGTCGGTAAACGTGAGATAATTAGATTGACTCACGTGACGTTATAGATAGGGACCAATTCCCGATGTAGGTTGAGTTGGTCGAGTCCCTCAAAACTCACCTATATCATGCTTCACTATCTTGCCTACGATATAGAAATGTCACCAGTGACTTGAGGTTATGGTATGCTTGGTCGAGTCCCTCGAGGGCATATCATCGAATCAGACTCATCTTGTAACGATGGTGTGACTTAGCCGAGCATCATGGTTGGTCGAGTCCCTCGAGACCATGGTGATTCGGAGGCCAAACATGAAAGGAATCATAAGGAGTTGTGATCGGCAAGAGTGGCCTACCTTTTGGGTTTAGTGTGATTGGTCGAATCCCTCGAGGTTACACTAAGATGCTGATTGGATCCTAATCCCCACTAGAAGTCTGTCGGAGACTTTTGTTTCACATACTGAGGGTGTCGCGTGACTTACCAGTAAAATAGTGGGAGCATATTAAGATAGAAGTCCATATCTTAATTGTTTATTTTTTATAAAATCTGCATGTTATTTATTTCTACTACATCTTTATTTTTGAAAATTTTACATTCAAATCCCTTACATTGCATGCTTGATGTCAATTGCCTCACTGGTCCAAATTATACGGATTGGTTCTGCAACTTGAGAATTATTCTCATGGTGGAGAAAATTACATACATCCTTGATACAGTGATGCCTACGCCCGAGGAAGGGGTAAGCGAGGATGAGATCGTTCGCTACGTGAAGTATATTGATGACTCCACTCTTGCTTGGTGTTACATGTTATGCTCTATAACTCTTGAATTTCAGAGATAACATGAAAAGATGGATGTTAGATTCATTCTCCTATATATCCGCAAATTGTTTGAGGAACAAGGAAATACTCAACGATATGAGATATCCAAGAGCCTCTTCCGTGCTAGGATGACTGAGGGGACACCAATTTATAACAATGTCCTAAAGATGATTGAGTGGATAGAGAATTGTTAGGATCGAGAGCACTAAGAGGGGGGGGGTGAATTAGTGCATCGAAAATCTTACAGCGATTAAAAACAAAAGCTACGTTCGTTCGATAAAAATCAGTTTTGAAGCAAAAGCCGACTCAAAGATAACTTATGACTAAGTGCAGTTTACATCTAAACGTAGTTTACGTCTAAACACAATTTACGTTTAAATGCAGTTTGCGTCTAAACGCAGTTTTACGTCTAAACGCAGATTTACGTCTAAACGCAGATTTACGTCTAAACACAGATTTACGTCCAAACTCAGTTTACGTCTAAAACGCAGTTTTTGTTTAAACGTAGTTTACGTCTAAACGCAGTTTTACGTCTAAAGGCAGATTTACCTCTAAATGCAGATTTACGTCTAAACGCAGATTTACGTCTAAACGCAGATTTACGTCTAAACTCAGTTTACGTTTAAAACGTCTAAATACAGTTTGAGCAGTTTTACGTCTAAACGCAATTTTACGTCTAGACGCAGTTTCAAAAGGATCTGAACTTTAGAAACTCGTTCGTAAAAGCGCAGAAGACAGTTTTGCAGAATCAAGGCGTAAACGTAAACTGCAATGTAAATATCGTAAGAAAACACTAGTTTACATCTGAAAGCAGATTCGGACAGATCAGCACTTAGAAACTTGTTCGTGAAGGCGTAGAAACAGTTTTGCAGAATCAAAACGTAAACGTAAACTGTAATGTACGAAAACACTGATTTACGTCTGAATGCAGATTCTGAAGGAACAGCACTTAGAACTTGTTCGTAAAAGCGCAGAAAGCAGTAGTTATGAAGGAGGTTTGCAGTAATGATAAAAGTGCTCAAAATAAACGCAAACCAGAGATTTAGAGTGGTTCGGTCAGTCTTGACCTACTCCACTTTTGGCTTCCTCCACCGACGAGGTCACCGACGTCAACTAGAGGCCTTCCTTCAATAGGCGAAGGCCAACTGCCCTTTTACAGTTTCTCTCCTTTTGATAGGCTCAGGAGACAACCTTTACAGACCTTTCTCTCCTCACTTTACAACTCAAAAACTTGAAGAACAGAAGGAGGAGACTTAAAGGCTTAACAACACTTTTGAGCTCTTAGAATCACAGAAAAGATCAAGATTTCGGTGTAGGTCTGTATCTTTTCAGTGCTGAATGGGTGGGGTATTTATAGGCCCCAACCCAGTTCAAATTTGGAGCTCAAAACGATCAAATCCCGGAATTCCGGGATCAGGCGGTTGCACCTCTTGACTGGAGAGGTTGCACCGCCTGGCAGAGCTCGAAGACCGAGCTCAGGCGGTGCCACCTCTCTGTCAGGGAGGTTGCACCGCCCATTCTTGCTCGAAGACTGAGCTCAGGCGATGCCACCTCTCTATCAGGGAGGTTGCACCGCCCAGTCTTGCTCGAAGACTGAGCTCAGGTGGTGCCACCTCTCTGTCAGGGAGGTTGCACCGCCCAGTCTTGCTCGAAGACTGAGCTCAGGCGGTGCCACCTCTCGGCTGGGGAGGTTGCACCGCCCAGTCTCGCTGGGAGGCTTAGCCCAGGCGGTGCCACCTCCTGGCCTAGGCGGTTGCACCTCCTGGTGCAATCAGGGTCCGAATGGTTAGCTCCATTCGGCCCAATTTCAGTCTTTCAGGGGCCCAATTGCCCCAAGATTAAGCTAATGGGATCACCTCCCATTTTTCAACTTAATCAACGTGCTAACTACGATTAGATCTAAGACAATTTCTGCAGCTTTGCTTCGGTGCGTCAATCGCTTCTTCCGACGAGTTTTCGGCGAACTTCCGTCGATCATCCGATGAACCCTCGGTGATGCTCCTGCGGACTTCCGGCAAACTCCTGGACTTTGCGACGATCCACTTGGCAAGTTCCGACGAGCTTCGCTTGGCAAGCTTCTGGACTTCTCGGATCTGTTCTCGCAGAACCTCCGACGACCGTCCGAACTTCCGTCGAACTCTCGAACTCCCAACGTGATCATGAACTTGACTCCGGCGCAACTCCTGCTGCTTGTCTAACTTTCATCGTAGTTAATCCTGCACACTTATCTCAACATATAGATTAGACAACAAATGACAATTGACTTCATCATCAAAATCCGAGATTCAACAAGAAACTCATAGGTCTAGGAATGGTCCTAGAGGATAACTTATGTGTGGATATTGTGCTTCAGTCCCTACCAGATTCTTTTTCACAGTTCATAATGAACTTTAATATGAATAAGCTTGAAGTACCTTGCAAAGGACAAAGGCCAGTGCTTCCACTATGGCAAAGATAGGCACTGGAAGAGGAACTCCAAAAGTACCTTATAGAGAGGGCGAAACAAAAGCTTGAAGAAGCTTTAGGTACATTCATGATCAATCTCCAGTTGTTAGATTTTTGTGTTAGTGTATTGGTATTGGATATCGGTATTGCTTATCACATCCGTAATTTGTTGTAGATTCTGACAAAACCAAGGAGATCGGTGAGAGAAATATTGTATAATGTTTGTTTATGCTAGACACTGCTCCAAATATCATGAATGTAAGTGTGTCTAAGAGGAAACGAGATGAGGTAAACAGTGCATACATATGGCATAATAGGCTAGGTCACATCCATGAAGGAAGGATTCAAAAGTTGCTAAAGGATGGATGTCTAGATTCATTCGACTATGAGTCATATATAACTTGCGAGCCTTGCCTTTATGGAAAACTAACCAACTCTCCATTTAGTGGAATAGGAGAAAGAGTCACTGAGTTGTTGGAACTCATACATAGTGATATATGTGGACCCATATCAACTCATGTCATTGGTGGTTACTCCTACTTCATTACCTTTACTGATAATTTCTCAAGATATGGACATGTGTACTTAATGAAGTACAAGTCCAAGGCCTTTAAGAAATTCAGAGAGTATAAGAATGAAGTGGAGAACCAGACTAGAAGGAGTATCAAGACTCTTCGATCAGATCGAGGAGATGAGTACTTTAGTACAGAGTTTACTCAGTTCCTCAAAGACCATGGGATATTATCCCAATGGACACCTCCTTATACACTTTAGCTCAATGGTGTGTCTGAAAGGAGGAATCGTACGCTGTTAGATATGGTATGGTCCATGACGAGTTTCGCTGACCTACCCATCTCATTCTGGGGATATGCTCTAGAGACCGCAGCTTACCTTTTGAATAGAGTTTCAACTAAGTCGGTAGAGTCTACACCATATGAGATATGGAAAGGGAAGAAGCTCAATCTTAAGGTTGTTAAGATTTGGGGCTGCCCTACTCACGTTAAAAGACATAACCCTGATAAGTTGGAATCGAGGATGGAGTGGTGTAAGTTCATGGGATACCCCAAGGAAACTTGTGGGTATTATTTCTATCATCTCGAAGACCAAAAGGTATTTGTAGCTAAGAAAGCGATGTTCCTTGAGAAGGAACACATTCTTTGCGGAGACAGTGGGAGCATGATAGAATTGAGCGAGGTTGGAGAACCTAGCTCAAGCACCACTCTACAGCCCGAGTATGTTCAAGTACTTAATACACAAGTTCCAATTTTACATAGGTCCTGCAGAGTATCCCATCCTCCTGAGAGATATGTGGGACATATTAGAGGAGAGGATATTGAGGATATTGATCCTCAGACCTACGAGGAGGCTATTATGATTATAGACTCCGAGAAGTGGCAAGAAGCCATGAATTATAAGATGGATTCCATATACTCCAACAAAGTTTAGAACCTAGTTGATGCACTTGAAGTTATTTGTTATGACCCTTTTTCTGAGCTTTTGAATAATATTTATTGAGTCTGTTTAGTCTAGTTGTTTATTAAGTCTATTTGGTTCAATTAGAGTCAGGTAGAGATTTATTTAATATTTATTTATTATTAAGAGTCCAAGTCCTAGTAGACCCTAGGTAGAACTCTATAAATAGTGATGTAACCCTTTCTTTTAAACAATCAATCTATGAAAAATACTATTTAGTGTTTTGACAAACCTTAGGAGGCCGATCCCCTCGAAGCGATCATTCCCTTTTCTTCCACGATAAGACCTCAGGGTCTTAACATTTAGTATGAGAGTATTTTACGATAAGACCTTAGGGTCTTAACATTTCATGACTTTAGGGTCTAATCAGTATTGTACCCATCGGTTACAAGTGGATCTTTAAGAAAAAGATCGGAGTAGATGGAAAGGTAGAGACTTATAAAGTAAGGCTAGTGGCTAAGGGGTATCGTCAAAGGTAAAGTTTTGACTATAACGAAACCTTCTCACCCGTAGTAATGCTAAAATCCATCTGAATTCTATTGACTATTGCAGCACACTATGATTATGAGATCTGGCAGATGGATGTGAAAACTGCATTCCTCAATGGGAACCTTGAGGAGGAGGTGTATATGATACAATCCGAGAGATTCATGTCCAAGGACTGCCCAGATAAGGTGTGATGGTTGCTCAGATCCATTTATGGACTAAAGCAAGCTTTCCGAAGTTGGAACATAAGATTTGATGAGGCAATCAGATCTTATGACTTCGTTAAGAACGAAGATGAGCCTTGTGTGTATAGGAAGGTAAGTGGGAGCGCTATCACCTTTTTGGTGTTATATGTGGATGACATCCTGATCATTGGGAATGATATAGGAATGCTATCCATAGTAAAGGCTTGGTTATCTAGACACTTCTCCATGAAGGACTTAGGGGAAGTATCCTATATCTTGGGGATTCAGATCTATAGAGATAAATCTAAGAGGATGCTTGGCTTATCCCAGTCCAAGTACATAGACACCATCGTTAAAATATTTGGCATGGAAAATTCTAAAAGAGTTCTCATACCAATGAGACATGGGATATCGCTTTCTAGGAGTATGTCCCCAAAGACTCCTGAAGAAAGGGTGAACATGGATAGGATACCCTATGCCTTAGCGATAGGGTCTATCATGTATGTCATGCTATGTACCAGGCATGATATAGCGCATGCTCTGAGTGTCACGAGTAGGTATCAAGCGGATCCAGGCTTAGAATACTAGAAAGTAGTAAAGCGAATCCTTAAGTACTTAAGAAGTACTAAGGATATTTTACTGGTATATGGATCCTAAGGCTGAAAACTTGATCTGTGTAGCCTTTAATCCTAAGGCTACTACCTCCATATATAATAAAAGATCCTTAGTTCTTCTCAAGTACTTAAGGATACACTTTACTGCTTTCTAGTGTTTCAAGCTTGGATCCGCCTGATACCTACTCGTGACACTCAAAGTATGCACTATATTAGGCCTGGTACATAATATGGCATACATGATAGACCCTATTGCTTATGCATAGGATATCCTATCTATGTTTGCCCTTTCTTTAGGAGTCTTTGGGGACATACTCCTAGAAAGCGATATCTCATATCTCATTGATATAAGACGTCTCTTGAAATTTTTCATGCCAAACCTTTTGACAATGGTGTCTATGTACCTAAATTGGGATGAGCCAAGCATTCTCTTGGATCTATCTCTATATATATGAATCCTCAAGATATAGGATGTTTTTCCTAAGTCCTTCTCGGAGAAGTGTCTAGATAACCAAGTCTTTACTGTGGATAGCATTCCTACATCATTCCCAATGATCAGGATGTCATCCACATATAATACCAAAAAGGTAATAGCACTCCTACTTACCTTCCTATACACACAGGGATCATCTTCGTTCTTAACGAAGTCATAAGATCCGATTGTCTCATCCAATCTTATGTTCCAACTTCGATAATCTTACTTTAGTCCATAAATGGATCTAAGCAACCTGTACCTTATCTGAGCAGTCCTTGGACACGAATCCCTTGATTGTATCATATACGCCTCCTACTCGAGGTTTCCATTGAGGAATGCGATTTTCACATCCATCTGCCAGATTTTGTAATCATAGTGTGCTGCAATAGCCAATAGAATTCGGATAGATTTTAGCATTGCTATGGGTGAGAAGGTTTCGTCATTGTCAACATCTTGCCTCTAACGATACCCATTAACCACTAGCCTTGCTTTATAGGTCTCTACCTTTCCATCTGCTCTGATCTTTTTCTTAAAGATCCACTTGCAACCGATGGGTACAATACCTTCGGGCGCATCAACTAGGTTCGAAACCTTATTGGAGTATATAAAATACATCTCATATTCAAGGCTTCTTGCCACTTCCCAGAGTCTATACTCATAATAGCCTCCTTATAGGTCTGAGATAAATGTCCTCAACATCCTCTCCTCTAATATGTCTCATATATCTCTCAGGAGGATGGGATACTCTACTAGACCTACGTAAAGTTGGAACTTGTGTATTAGGTACCTAAATAAACTTGGGCTATAGAGTGGTACTTAAGCTAGGTTCTCCAACCTCGCTCAACTCTATCAAGCTCCCACTGTCTCCGCCAAGAATGTGTTCCTTCTTAAGAAACATTGCTCTCTTGGCTACAATAATCTTTTGGTCCTCGAGATGATAGAAATAATACCCACAAGTTTCCTTGGGGTATCACACGAACTTGCACCGCTCCGTCCTTGATTCCAACTTATCGGGGTTGTGCCTTTTAATGTGGGCAAGACAGCCTCAAATCTTAATAACCATAAGATCGGACATCTTCCCTTTCCAAATCTCATATGGTGTAGACACTACTGACTTAGTTGGAACTCTGTTCAGAAGGTAAGCTACGGTCTATAGGGCATATCCCTAAAATGAGATGGGTAGGTCAACGAAACTCATCATGGACCGTACCATGTCTAACAGCGTATGATTCCTCCTTTCAGACACACCATTGAGTTGAGGTATATAAGAAGGTGTCCATTGGGATAAAATCCCATAGTCCTTGAGGAGAGAACCTTTACACCCCTACTATCAGGATAAAAGGAGTTGTCAATTCTCCTTTTGACAGGTTCAGGAGAGAACATTTATACCCCCACTACCTCATCTCTTAAACTTCACCAATACTTAAAGCTTAAGAGGAGTTCTCACAAGATTACAATAGTATTTTTCTTTCTTTTTGCTCTCAGTTCTTGTGTATATTAACTAGGGATGAGAGGGATATTTACAAGCTCCAAATGGATTCAAAATTGGAGTCAAAAAAGGTCTCATCCTGGGTTTCTCGGGTCCTGGCAGTACCACAACCTATGCTGGGTAGTACCACTGCTTGTAGTACTGACATTGGGTGATACCACTGCCTGGGAGACTATGTTTGGGTGGTACCACCACCCATACTGGCGATACCATCCCCGAACACAGTCTCGGAGATTGTGCCACCGATGGTTCCACATGTTGGGTCATTGTTTGGGCCTTTCACTTAGCCTAACACAACCTAAACTTGGGCCCAATTGGCCCCTAATTGAGTTGACTCAATTCCAACCCAATTACACCTAAAACCTACTTCGATCTAGACAATTATTACAAAGCTAAATCAAATGTTGTCTGGCATGTCATTGGTTCATCGACGCCTTGTTCGATTCTTTAACACATCGTCCTCTCTTGTGGCCTATTTTTGCTCTTCTTGGCTCGATGCCCGAACCTATGGCCCGAAGCCTTCTGCCGATACATCGACTGATCCTCTAGATCGATGTCCAATCTTTTGACAAGTTTCACACTGGCCCAATATGATTTTTCCTACTTTAATTGTCTTTCCTTGATTGAAGCTTCCTGCATCACTGAAAATGCAGATCATATCATAAATAGTATCAATTGGTTTCATCATCAAAATCCAAGATTCAATAGCCCCGTGGTAGGTAATGTGGTGGCATGTGCCTTGGAGTTGGTGGTTAGGATCTACCGGATGTTACTCTCCAACTCCAAGGTGCATGCCACCACATCGCCCACTTTTAGGAATAGAGTCGGCACTAAGAAGGGGGGTGAATTAGTGCAATGGTCAAATCACGTCGGTTACAAAAATTTCTTTGTTTCATACGATAAAATCGATTTCGAAAATGCTTAACTTTGAAAGCAATAAGAGGAGCATAGCAAGTAATGAGAAGGCAGTTTATAGTTTAAAGTAAATTGCTCAAAGTGAAGCAAACCAGATTTTTATAGTGGTTCGGTCGTCGTGACCTACATCCACTCCACCGATTCCTCTTCCGTCGAGGCCACCGGCATCCACTATCAGTCTTTCTTCAATAAGCGAAGACCAACCACCTTTTACAACTCAATTCTCCTTTTACCGGGTTTAGGAGATAACCCTTACACCCTCACTTACTACTCTCTCAAACTATTCTAACACTTAGAACTTTTGAGAGGAGTTCACACAAGATTGCAGTAGTGTTTCTTTCTATTTTTACTCTTGTTTCTTAACCAAGGATGAGAGGGTTATTTATAGGCCTCAAGTTGATTCAAACTTGGAGCCTAAGATCATCTCATCTCGGGTTTCTTGTGTTCGGGCGGTACCACCGCCTGTGCTGGATGGTACCACCGCCAGTGTCAGTCTGACACTAACACTACATTGGGCGGTACCACTGCCTGCAATCTCTCGGAGGCTGTGTCTAGGTGGTATCACCGCCTGACACAGTCTCAGAGACTGTGCCATGATGGTGCCACTTCTTGGGTCACTTTTTGGGCCTTTCATTGGGCCCAACATAGTCATTACATGGGCCCAACTGACCCCTAATTGGGTTGGCCCAATTCCAATCCCAATTACGTGCTAACTACAAAATTTAAGACATTTCCTAAGCTAAACAAGTCTGTAAGTCTAGGTTTCTTCCAGTGAGCTTCCGGTGATCTTCCGGCGAACTTCCGACGATCTCTCGACAATGTTCTAGCGAACTCCCAGCAAGCTCCTGGACTTCATGACGATCTTCTTGGTGAGTTCCGACGAGCTTCTTTCGCAAGCTTCTGGACTTCTCGATTGGTCTGGCAGAACTTCCGACGAACTCTCGAACTCCCAACAAAATCACGTCCTTGACTTTGGGACTTCATTTTGCTTCATGCCTTGTTATCGTAGTTAATCCTGCACATGTAAAACACACCTCGATCTAGACAATTATTACTAAGCATGAATCATGTTGTCCGGCATGTCATTGGTCCATCGACGCTTCGTCCGATTCTTCGGCGCATCGTCCTCTCTTGTGGCCTATTGCCCAATCATCCAATTGACTCCACAACTCCGATATCCTTAGCTCAATATCCGCTCTTCTTGGCCCGATGCCTGAATCCATGGCCCGAAACCTTCTGTCGATACGTCGACCGATCCACCAGCCCTACATCCAATCTTTTGACATGTTCCACCGGCCCAACATGATTCTTCCTGCTTTAATTGTCTCATCCTAATCGAAGCATCATGCATCACTAAAAATGTAGATCAAATCATAAATAGTTATCAATTGGTTTCATCATCAAAATACGAGATTCAACACCCACCATGACACTACTCACCACCGTGAACAATACCTACCCTCTTTGAACCCGACGAGTATCACCATTGTTGAATCTCGGATTTTGATGATGAAGTCAAGTTCGATGGGTGTTCGAGAGTCCGTCGAAAGTCCGAAGAATCGTCGGAAGTGCTACCGGAACCAACCGAGAAAGAATCGGGGACTTACCGAAGTTTTCGAAAGTCCGTCGAAAAGATCGTCGGAGGTTCACAGAGATCACCGAGAATGTTTGGATACTTGCCAAAGATTCATTGAACTCACCACAAGACCGAGAGCCTGCTGGGAGTCCATCGGAAGAAATTCGACGGTGTATCAGAAGTCCATCGGAAGTTCGCTGGAAAGCTCGCTGGAAGGAAACTCGATGTTGTTGCTTAAAAATTTACTTAGGACTATGTCTTAATTTCATAGTTTGCATATAATTTGGGTTAGGATTAAGGGTTAATCCTATAACCCGGTTAGGGGTCAATTGGGCCCGAGTTTGGACTAGTTTGTTTCAAGTTTAGAGCCCAACCAGTGAGCTAGAATAGTCCAAGCGGTGGCACCACCGGACTGGGCGGTGGCACCGCCCAAAACCCGAGAGGTCCAGCAGTGGCACCGCCCAGAACCCGAGAGGTTTGGCGGTGGCACCTCTAGTACACTACCGGACTGTGCGGTGGCACCGTCCAGAACCCGAGAGGTCTGGCGGTGGCATCGCTAGTACACTATCAGTGTCAGACACTGACAAGCGGTGGCACTACCAGCACCGAGAAACCCAAAAGCAATTTAAATTTGGAGTCCAAATTTGAATCCTCTTGGGACCTATAAATATCCCTCAATTCTTAGCAGAGATAACACCTTTTTGAGAAGTTAGAGATTGAGAAAAAGCTTTAGCAAAGTCTTGTTTTCAATAGCTTAAGTGTTCACCTCCCTCTTTCTCTTTGAAAAATTTGTAAGAGTGTGAACCACTTGTAAAAAGGTTGTAAGAGAGGTATTTGGTCCTTCCCCTTCAAAACGATTTGCTAGTAGAAGTTGGGAGTGTTTGACCGAACCACTTTACATTGTGATGTTCCTTGAATATGTGAGTGTTTAATTTTCTGAACCACTTATCTTCTTAGCAGCAAACTATTCGGTTTTCTTCTCCCTACTCTTGACTTCCTTTACTCGAGCTATTTTAGCTAAGTCCTCCTTCATCGAATTGAAATCTCTATACATTTACGAAATCAATTTCAAACTTACGAGTTTTAATCCGCTGCACTAATTCCCCCCCTCCCCCCCTCTTAGTACCGCTTCGATCCTAACAATTGGTATCAGAGCAAGACTCACTCTCATATTTGGTTTAATACTCAAGAGAGATGGCTTACTCCGGCATGCAAGAGGGTCACTCTATTACATGTCCGCCTATGTTTAATGGGTCGGATTACACGTATTAGAAGACTCGTATGAGGATCTTCCTTATTTCCATGGATTTTGAGCTTTGGACTATTGTCAAAAATGGATTTCAAAAATCTTCTCTTCCGATGAGTGAATGGGATGAATTAGAGAAGAAGGTTTTTGCTTTAAGCGTAAAGGCTATGAATGTCTTGTTTTGTGCACTTGAAAAAAATGAATTTAATTACGTTTCAATTTGTGATTCAGCTTTTGCTGTTTGGAGAACTCTTGAGGTCACTCATGAAGGCACTAGCCGAGTGAAAGAGTCTAAAATCAACATTCTTGTGCATTCTTACGAACTTTTTCGGATGAAACCAAGTGAGTCTATCGGAGACATGTACACCCGTTTCACGGATGTCATCAATGGACTCAAAGCTCTTGGTAAAGGTTTTTCTAACTTTGAACTAGTAACTAAAATTTTAAGATCCCTTCCAAAGAGTTGGGATCCAAAAGTTATGGCCATTCAAGAAGCCAAGGACCTTAAAATATTTCCTCTCGAAGAACTTATTGGGTCTCTTATAACCTACGAAATGATGTGTCATGCTCATGAAGAGCTCGAGAACCCCCTTACAAAGAACAGGAAGGATATGGTACTTAGAACACAAGAATACCACTTGAAAGGAACATCAAGTGATGAGGACAATGACGATGACATTGCACTTTTAACTCAAAAATTCAAAAAATTTATAAGAAAGAACAAATTTGAAAATAACACAAAAAACAAACTTGAACATAAAAAAGACCAAGTAATATGCTACAAATGCAAGAAGCCGGGGCACTTCAAAAATGAATGCCCCCAAGCTAAGAAAAAGCAACCAAAAAAGAAGAAAGTCTTAAAAGCAACTTGGGACGACTCAAGTGATTCTAAGAATGAAGAAGCTAGTAACAAAGAGGGGGCAAACTTCGTGCTAATGGCTTTAGGAGGAGAGGTATGTGATTTAATTAATGAAGATTTATCTTTCGATGAACTTTCTATTATTTTTCATGAATTATTTGATGAGTGTAGAACTATTAGTAAGAAGTTCAATCTATTAAAGAAAGAGCATGCCTTACTACAAAATAAGCTTGATAGTCTTCAAACTCCTCCAAGCTCTAAGTGTGAACACTTAGAAGCAATAAAAAATGAGAATTTGCTACTTAAAGAGACCTTAAACAAGTTTAAGGTCGATAGCAAAGGCTTGGACATGATCCTTGCAAACAATGGTCACGTCGCAAATAGAAGTGGAATTGGTTTTGTGAGAGGATCTCACCAAAATCCTACCACCTTCATTAAAGTATCCACATTACATGTTTCACCTAATTTGAAATGTACCTTTTGTTGTAAATCTGGACATGTTGTTTACAAATGTCCATTTAAGAAAATTAGTCCATATAAGTTGATATAGGTTTCTAAAGGAACTATAAATAATTCAATGATGAATGACAAAATTAGTAGATCAATTTTTGAGGCATCCAAAATCAAATTTGTACCTAAAAACCATCCTCTTTTGTAAACAAACTCACAAGCTAGGAGCAAAAGATGGTATCTTGATAGTGGATACTTAAGGCACATGACCGGAGATCCATCTCATTTCTCTATGCTCACTAGCAAAGAAGAAAGGTATGTCTCTTTCAGCGATAACAACAAAGGTAAAATCATTAGCAAGGGAACCATAGGTAACAAATCAAGTTTTTCAATTGATGATGTGTTACTAGTTGATGGATTGAAACATAATCTCTTATGCATTAGTCAATTATACGATAAAGGTTACATCGTTAGATTTGAATCTAATATGTGCATTATTGAAAAACCAAACAATAACATATCAATGATTGCCTTAAAATAAAATAATGTCTACACCATTAACCTTGATGAACTTAATAATTAAATGAGATTTTCTGTTTTAAATGATGATACTTGGCTTTAGCATAGAAGATTAGGCCATGCAAGTATGAAACTAATATCTAAGATTTCATCTAGAGAGTTAGTACGATGGATTCCCAATATGAAGTTTGTTAAGGACAAAGTGTGTGATGCTTGTCAACTAGAAAAACAAATAAAAACTAATTTCAAACCAAAAAATCAAATTAGCACCACTAGCCCATTGCAATTGATCCATTTGGACTTATTTGGACCAACTGACACAACGAGTCTAGGAGGAAGCAAATATACCTTCGTAATTATAGATGACTATAGTAGATACACTTGGACCTATTTCTTGGCTCACAAAAGTGATTGTTTCAAATATTTCTCTAAATTTTGTAAACTTACTCAAAACGAAAAAGGCTTCATGATTTCATGAATTCGGAGTGATCATGGTGGCGAATTTCAACACCGTGACTTCCAAAGTTTTTGTGAATCTAATAGATATAATCACAACTTTTTCACTCTGATAAATCCTTAACAAAATAGGGTAGTTGAAAGAAAAAATAGAAATTTACAAGAAATGACAAGAACCATGTTAAATGAACATAGTCTACCTAAGTATTTTTGGGCCGAAGTGGTTAATATGACTTGCTATGTCATGAATAGGGTTCTAATAAGACCATCTCTATCAAAAACTCCCTATGAATTATGGAATAACAAAAAACCAAATGTTTCTTATTTTAAAGTTTTTGGTTGCAAATGCTTTATTTTGAATGCCTTAGGAAAATTTGATGCTAAATCCGATAAAGGCATCTTTCTTGGTTACTCTTTCATTTCTAAGGCTTTTCGTGTTTTTAACAAAAGAACCTTAGTTATAGAAGAGTCTATTCATGTAGTTTTAATAAAATTTTCGAGTTAAAGAAAAATGAGTTTGATGATGATCTTGATTTTGATAATTTGAATTTAAATAAACCCCCATCTCAAAATAGCAACTTAGACGTATCTTCTTCCGAAATTTTCTTACCCAAAGAATGGAAGTATGTAGATGCTCATCCAAAGAGCTAATTATAGGAGATACATCAAAAGGGGTTCAAACTCGTTCTTCCTTTAAGAATTTTTGTGCTAACACCGCCTTCCTTTCTTAAATTGAACCTAAATGCATTGACGAAGCCTTGAAAGATGATTCATGGGTTATTGCAATGCAAGAGAAATTGAACCAATTTGAGAGGAATGAGGTATGGAAGCTTGTTCCTAGACCTAGTAACCATTTAGTCATTGGTACAAAATTGGTCTTTAGAAACAAGCAAGATGAATGCGATATCGTAATTAGAAACAAAGCTAGACTAGTGGCCAAAGGTTTCAACCAACAAGAATGTATCGACTACGAAGAGACCTTCGCTCCTATGACTAGATTAGAAGCCATTAAAATGCTCCTTGCCTATGCTAGTAGTAATGATTTTAAACTATTTCAAATGGATGTCAAAAGTACTTTCTTGAATGGTTTTATTTCCGAAGAAGTATATATTGAACAACCACCCGGATTTAAAAATTCTCTTCTTCCTAATCATATATTTAGATTGACTAAGGCTCTCTATGGCTTAAAACAAGCTCCTAAAGCTTGGTATGAAAGGCTTAGTTCGTTTCTTATTTTAAATAATTTAACAAAAGGCAAGGATGATACTACATTGTTTATCAAACATTTTGAAAATAATTTTCTTATTATTCAAATTTATGTTAACGATATTATTTTTGGTTCTTCGGATAAATCACTTATTGAATCTCGAATTTCGATGATGAAACCAATCAATATATGTTTATGTTTTAATCTGCGTTTTGAGTGATGTAGGATGCTTCGATCAGGATGAGACAATTAAAGCAGGAAAAATCATATTAGGCCGGAGGAACATGTCAGAAGATTGGATGTCGGGCCGGTGGATCGATCGACGTATCGATAGAAGGCTTTGGGCCGTCGATTCGGGCATCGAGCCAAGAAGAGTGGGTATTGCTCCAAGGATATCGGAGTTGCAGAGTCAACTAGCCGATTGGGCAATAGGCCGCAGGAGAGGACGATGCGCCGAAGAATCGGACGAAGCGTCGAGGGACCAATGACATGCCGGACAACTTGATTAAAGCTTAGTATTAATTATCTAGATCGAAGTGTGTTTTACATGTGCAGTATTAACTACGATAGCAAGACATGAAACAAACTGAAGTCCCGGAGTCAAGGATGCAACATCGTTGGGAGTTCGAGAGTTCGTCGGAAGTCTGGACGTTCATCAGAGGTTCTGGCGGAACCAACCGAGAAGTCGCGGAGCTTGCCAAGAAGCTCATCGGAACTCACCAAGTGGATTGTCATAAGTCCAGGAGCTTGCCGGGAGTCCACCGGAATATTACCGAGAGTTCGTCGGAGGTTCGCTGGAAGATCGTCGGAAGCTCGCCGGAAGAATAGACTTACGAACTTAGTTTAGCTTAGAATATGTCTTAGGAATCATAGTAGGCACGTAATTGGGATTGGATTGGGCCAACCCAATTACGGGCCAGCTAGGCCCATATAAGAATTGTGTTGGGCCCAATAAGAAGCCCAAATGGTGCCCCAAGAAGACTCACCGTCGTGGCACAATCTTCGAGACTATGTCAGGTGGTGGTGTACCGCCAGTTTGGGAGGTTGTACCGCCCCTGGCAGGGTGCCAAGCAGTGGTACCGCCAGTGTGGGCGATGGTACTATCCAGCATTGTGCCCCAGGTAGTGGTACCACCAGACCTGGGCGGTGGTATCGCCCAGGACAATGTCAGTCAAATTGACACTAGGCGGTGGTACCGCCTAGCGTAGGCGGTGGTACTGCCCATGCCTAAGGAACCCGGGATGAGATGTTTTTAGGCTCCAAGTTTGAATCAACTTGAAGCCTATAAATACCCCTCTCATCCCTAGTTAAAGCATACAAGCATAGAGAGTCTAAAAGCAAAGAAACGCTGCTGCAATCTCTTTAGAATTCCCTCCTCTACTCTAAGTGTTAGATTTTTGTAAGAGAGGAGTGTGAGTGCTTGTAAGGGTTATCTTCTAAACCCGGTAAAAGGAGAAGAGGGGTGTAAAAGGTGATTGGCCTTCGCCTATTGAAGGAAGGCCTCTAGTGGACGTCGGTGGCCTCGACGGAAGAGGGATCGGAGGAGTCGATGTAGGTCACGATTGACCGAACCACTATAAACTGCAGTTTCTCTGGTTTGCATTTTATTCTTGTTATTACCTTACTACAAACCTCTTCAATAGCTTACAGCCTTCAATACTTTTATGAACTCGCTTTCAAGTTAAGTTTCCGAAAATGGTTTTACGTCGGAAACGGTTTTAACGTACGAACGCAGTTTTAATCGTCGAAAGTTTTTCGCTGCACTAATTCAAACCCCCCCCTCTTAGTGCTCCTGATCCTATCATCACTATGTAAATCATTTGCTAAATGTATGAGTCATGAATTTGAAATGAGCCTAATGGGAGAATTAACCTTCTTTTTAGGATTACAAATTAAACAACTTAGTAATGGTATATTTCTTAATCAATCTAAATATACATTAGAATTGTTAAAATGATTTAACATGGATGGTTCAAAAGCTATAAACACTCCTATGAGTACTTCTACTAAGTTAGACATTGATGAAAGTGGTGAAAGCTTTGATCAAAAAACATATAGGGGAATGATTGGTAGTTTACTTTACCTCACCGAAACTAGACCGGATATCATGTTTAGTGTAGGACTTTGTACTAGGTTTCAAGCTAATCCTAAATTGTCTCATCTTAAAAATGTTAAAAGAATCCTTAGATATCTTAAAGGAACTCCTAATTTAGGATTATGGTATCCAAAATCTGATAATTTTGATTTAATAGCTTATGTAGATACCGATTTTGGCGGATGTAGGATAGATAGAAAAAGCACATCCAGAACATGTCAATTTTTAGGACATGCACTTGTTTCTTGGACTTCCAAGAAACAAAATTCAATTATACTATCTATGGTGGAAGCCGAATGCATAGCTGCAAGTGCATGCTGTGCACAAGTTGTTTGGATGAAAAATACGTTGAAAGACTATAGAATTTACTTAAAAAATATTCTCATAAAATGTGATAATACAAGTGCTATTTGTCTAACCAAAAATCCAATTCAACACTCTAGAACTAAGCATATTGACATTAGGCATCACTTTATACAAGATCATGTCAATAATAATAATATCATTCTAGAATTTATTGATACAAAGTATCAATTAGCGGATATTTTCACAAAAGCCTTAAATGAAGATCAATTTGACTTTATTAGAAGGGAATTAGGCATGTTGAATTGTCCTTGTGAATGAGCTTGATTGTATATATTTTTTAAAAAAATTTCATCTTCTTTTCGATTTTCATGGATTTAACTTCTTTCTTATTATTGTAAACCTCTATGCTACCTTGACATGTATTTGACATTATCCTATTATATGATGTTAAATGTTTCTTTCTGAAATTTTGTCAACATTTTGATGGCACCTTCATGTTATTTTGGATGATTTGATGTCTTCCTTGAATGATCGATCTTAATGCCAAGTTGAAGCTTTGTCAATTTTAACATCTCTTTTTCAAGATTTTTTTTTCTTATGAGATGATTTTATGAATGGCTTCAATGATCACGAGTTTTATGCTTGAAAACTCATCTTCTTTTTATTGATGACAAAGGGGGAGAAGAATATGCAAAAAGATTGATGACTTATGCAAATATGAAATTAGCATATGTATCGTAGTGCAATAGCTTATATGTTGTATAATGCAATGAAAAATATCTTATATGTGTTATATTGTTTAAAAGCATCACAAAACTTTTTGAGCATATCGAATATGAAAGTTTTTAGATTGGTTGTCGTATCATGTTTATCATTTTTTATATATATATGATAAGCAATCATCTTATGATCATATGAAATTATGCCTTGCATTTATATATCATGAGATCCATGTTGAAATTTTAAATTATTATTATTTCTTATCGAAATGATAATTATCTTTTATCATTCGGCTTGAAAATAATTTTCATGCCTTGAAATTATGAGAAATACGAAGTTTCGTATTTGCTCATGCTTATTAAGAATAACGATAAGTTCAACGGATAGAACTTATCGGTTTAGGCTTGAATTCAAAAAGATTGAATTCAAGTGTTTTTATCTTCTCATAATATGGCATATAGATAGGGGTAGTTATGGTTAACTTTGTCATCATCAAAAAAGGAGAGATTGTTGAATCTCGGATTTTGATGATGAAGTCAATTGATGGGTTAATTGATCTAATCCATATTATTGAGTTAAGTGTGCAGGATTAACTACGATAGCTTGAAGACATAAAGCAAGTTTACCGGAGTCAAGTTCGATGGGTGTTCGAGAGTCCGTTGAAAGTCCGAAGAATCGTCGGAAGTGCTACCGGAACCAACCGAGAAAGAATCGGGGACTTGTCGAAGTTTTTGGAAGTCCGTCGGAAAGATCGTCGAAGGTTCACGGAGATCACTGAGAAGGTTTGGATACTTGCCAAAGACTCGTTGAACTCGTCACAAGACCGGGAGCCTGTTGGGATTCCGCCAGAAGAAATCTGAGGGTGTATCGGAAGTCCGTCGGAAGTTCACTAGAAAGCTCGCTGGAAGGAAATTCAACATTGCCACTTAAAAATTTGCTTAGGACTATGTCTTAATTTCATAGTTTCCATGTAATTTGGGTTAGGATTAAGGGTTAATCCTATAACCCGATTATGGGCCAATTGGGCCCGAGTTTGGGCTGGTTTGAGCCAAGTTTGGAGCCCAACCAGTGAGCTGGAATAGTCCAGGCAGTGGCACTACCAGACTGGGCAGTGGCACCGCTGAGAACCCGAGAGGTCCGGCGGTGGCATCGCCAGCACACTGCCAGACTGGGCAGTGACACCGCCCAGAACCCGAGAGGTCTAGCGGTGCCACCGCCGGTACACTGTCAGTGTTAGACACCGACAAGCGGTGGCACCGCCAGCATAGGGAAACCCAAAAGCAATTCAAATTTGAATCCTCTTGAAGCCTATAAATACCCCTCAATTCTCAGCAGAGATAACACCTTTTTGAGAAGTTAGAGATTGAGAAAAAGTTTTAGCAAAGTCTTGTTTTCAATAGCTTAATTGTTCACCTCCCTCTTTCTCTTTGAAAAATCTGTAAGAGTGTGAACTACTTGTAAAAAGGTTGTAAGAGGGGTATTCGGTCCTTCCCTTTCAAAGTGATTTGCTAGTGGAAGTTGGGAGCCTCATCGAAGAAGGCTTCGCAAGTGGATGTAGGTCATTTGACCGAACCACTTTACATTGTGGTGTTCCTTGAATGTGTGAGTGTTTAATTTTTTGAACCACTTATCTTCTTAGCAGCAAACTATTTGGTTTTCTTCTTGTTGAATCTCGTATTTTGATGATGAAACTACTTGATATATGTTTATGATTTAATCTGCGTTTTGAGTGACGCAGGATGCTTTGATCAGAATGAGACAATTAAAGCAGGAAAATCATGTTGTGCCGAAGGAACATGTCAGAAGATTGGACGTCGGGCCGGTGGATCGGTCGATGTATCGACAGAAGGCTTCGGGCCGTGGACTCGGGCATCGGGCCAAGAAGAGCGGGTATTGCGCCAAGGATATCGGAGTTGCAGAGTCAACTGGCCGATTGGGCAATAGGCCGCAGGAGAGGACGATGAGCCGAAGAATCGGACGAAGCGTCGAGGGACCAATGACATGTCGGACAACTTGGTTAATTGCTTAGGATTAATTGTCTCGATCGAAGTTTTATTTTAATTGTGCAGGATTAACTATGATAACGATGAAGACATAAAGCGAAACAAAGTGTCGGAGTCAAGCGCGAAGGATTTGTTGCGAGTTCGAGAGTTCGACGGAAGTCTGAAGGTTCGTTGGGAGTTCGCGCAGCTCGCCAAGAAAGATAGGAGCTTGCCGGGGAGTCCGCATAATGGTTTCCGAGAGTTCATCGGAAGACCGCCGGAAGTTTGCCGGAAGCTCGCCAGAAGAAGTCTTGACTTGCGGACTTTGTAATGGTTTAGAAAATGTCTTTAAAATCATAGTTAGCACGTTAATTAGGGTTAGGATTAGGTGTTAATCCTATAACCCAAGTAGGGGCCAATTAGGCCCAAGTTCGGACTGGTTTGGGCCAAGTTTGGAGCCAAACCAAGTGATTTGAAATAGTGAAAGAGGTGGCACCGCCCCAGCCAGGAGGTAGCACCGCCCAGGCTATGTCTCCCAGCGAGACTGGGAGGTGCAACCGCCCCAGCCAGGAGGTGGCACCGCCTGGGGCTCAGTCTTCGAGCAAGACTGGGCGGTGCAACCTCCCTGACAGAGAGGTGGCAGCGCCTGAGCTCGGTCTTCGAGCTCTGCCAGGCGGTGCAACCTCTCCAGTCAAGAGGTGCAACCGCCTGATCCCGGAATTTCGGGATTTGATCGTTTTGAGCTCCAAATTTGAATTGGGTTGGGGCCTATAAATACCCCACCCATTCAGCACTGAAAAGAGCAAGAACTTACCCGAAATCTTGATCTTTTCAGTGGTTCTTAGAGCTCAAAACTGCTAGTTTTTCCTCCTCCTTCTGTTCTTCAAGTTTGAGTTGTAAAGAGAGGAGAGAAAACATCTGTAAGGGTTGTCTCCTAAGCCCGTCAAAAGGAGTGAATCTGTAAGAAGGTAGTTGGCCTTCGCCTATTGAAGGAAGGCTTCTAGTTGACGTCGGTAACCTCATCGGTGGAGGAAGCCAAAAGTGGAGTAGGTCAAGACTGACCGAACCACTCTAAATCTCTGGTTTGCGTTTATTTTGAGCACTTTATCATTACTGCAAACCTCCTACATAGCTACTGCTCTCTGCGCTTTTACGAACGAGTTCTGTGCAGTTTACGTTCACATCTTAATTCCATTTACAAACTGCAAATTGCTCTCTGCGCTTTTACGAACGAATTCTGTGCAGTTTACGTTTACATCTTGATTCCATCTACAAACTACAAACTGTCTCTCTGCGCTTTTACGAATGAGTTTTGTGCAGTTTACGTTTACGTCTTGATTTCACTTACAACTGCAAACTGTCTTCTGCGCTTTTTTTACGGACAAGGTTCTGTGCAGTTTACGTTTACGTCTTAATTTCATTTACAACTGCAAACTATCTTCTGCGCTTTTACGAACAAGGTTATGTGCAGTTTACGTTTACGTCTTGATTTCATTTAGAACTGCAAACTGCGTTTAGACGTAAACTGCGCTTAGACGCAAACTGCGTTTAGACGCAAACTGCGTTTAGACGTAAACTGCGTTTAGATGTAAACTGCGCTTAGACGCAAACTGTGTTTAGACGCAAACTGCACTTAGACGCAAACTGTGTTTAGACGCAAACTGTGTTTAGACGCAAACTACGCTTAGACGCAATCTGCGCTTAGACGCAAACTGCACTTAGATACAAACTGTGAATCAGCTTTTGCATCATAATAGTTTCTATCGAACGAATGCAGCTTTCGGTTTTAATCGCTGTAAAATTTCCGCTGCACTAATTCACCCCCCCCTCTTAGTGCTCTCGATCCTAACACTTCTCCCTACTCTTGACTTCCTTTACTCGAGCTATTTTAGCTAAGTCATCCTTCATCGAATTGAAATCTCTACACATTTACGAAATCGATTTCAAACTTATGAGTTTTAATCCGCTGTACTAATTCACTCCCCTTCCCACCCCCCCCCCCCCCCCCCCCCCCCCCCCCTCCTCCTCTTAGTGCCGCTCCGATCCTAACAACCATATCTTATCTTTTAAGCCACCTCCTCGACGAAGAGACAAAGGTAGGAAAGGCCGAAGGCAGATGTGAGGGAGAGCTAGACCACCACATCGTAGGTATGGCAGGTGAGGGCATAGGAGAGAATGAAGTTAGAGACTGTGGCAATGAAGACGCTCAGGAGGAGGAAGAGGGACCAAGAGACCATTGTTGAATCTCATATTTTGATGATGAAACCAAATGATAAGTGTTTATGATTTCATCAACATTTTGAGTGATGCAGGATGCTTCTATCAGGATGTGACAATTAAAGCAGGAAGAATCATGTTGGGCCGGGGGAAAACATGTCAGAAGATTGGACATCGAGCCGTGGATCGGTCGACATATCGACAGAAGGCTTCGGGCCATAGATTCGGGCATCAGGCCAAGAAGAGCGGATATTGCACCAAGGATATCGGAATTGCAGAGTCAACCGGTTGATTAGGCAATAGGCCGCAAGAGAGGACGATGCGTCGAAGAATCGGACGAAGCGTCGAGGGACCAATGACATGCCGGACAATATGATTAATGCTTAGTATTAATTGTCTAGATTGAAGTGTGTTTTTACATATACAAGATTAACTACGATAGCAAAGCATAAAGCAAAATAAAGTCCTGGAGTCAAGGACATGATTTCGTTGGGAGTTCGAGAGTTCGTCGGAAGTCCGAACGTTCGTCGGAAGTTCTGAAGGAACCAACAGAGAAGTCTCGGAGCTTGCTAGAGAAGCTCATCGGAACTCGCCAAGAAGATCATCGTGAAGTCCAGGAGCTTGCCGGTAGTCCGCTTGAACATTATCGAGAGATCGTCGAAAGTTCGCCGGAAGATCACCGGACGCTCGCCGGAAGAAACTAGACTTACGGACTTGTTTAGCTTAGGAAATATCTTAGATTTCGTAGTTAGTACGTAATTGGGATTGGATTTGGGCCAACCCAATTATGGGCCAGTTGGGCCCATGTAAGGACTGTATTGGGCCTAATGAGAGGCCCAAACAATGTCCCAAGAAGTGGCACCATCGTGGCATAGTCTTCGAGACTATGTCAGGCGGTGGTACCGCCCAGACACAACCTTCGAGAGGCTACAGGCAGTGGTACTACTAGTCTGGGCGGTGGTCCCGCCTAGTGTCAAGCGGTGGTACTGCTAGACTAGGCGATGGTACCACCCAACACAGGCGGTGGTACCGTCCGAACCTAGGAAACTTGGGATGAGATGTTTTTAAGCTCCAAGTTTGAATCAACTGGAAGCCTATGAATACCCTCTCATCCCTAGTTAAAGCACACTAGACTTGAGAGTAAAAATAGAAAGAAACGCTACTACAATCTTATGTGAACTTCTCTCAAAAGTTCTAAGTGTTAGAATAGTTTGAGAGAGGAGTAAGTGGGGGTGTAAGGGTTATCTCCTAAACCCGGTAAAAGTAGAATCTGAGTTGTAAAAGGTGGTTGGTCTTCGCCTATTGAAGGATGACCGATAGTGGATGTCGGTGGCCTCGACGGAAGAGGAATCGGCGAAGTGGATATAGGTCACGATGACCGAACCACTCTAAAATCTGGTTTGCATTTACTGCTTCCTATTTACCTTATTGCAAACTGAATTCCTCCTTCACTATGTTTCCGTATAATTTCAAGTTAACATTTTTGTGAAACCGGTTTTATCGAAATGAAACATTTTTGAAGACATGATTTTACCGCTGCACTAATTCACCCTCTCTCTTAGTGTCGTTCTTGATCCTAACAACCACTACGTGCCTAGCATCAAACTAGTCGAGGCACAACCACCCGAGGCAGGGTTGAAAACTCCAAAACTCGTCATCAACGTGGGAGAGGCTGTGTGAATATGATGCCTTGCTAGGCAGTAGTGGCTCGGTGCTACTACTAGTGGTCGCTTTCACGATGAAGCCTCTTTTGGTCTTTTATGGTGGTCTTAGTTTTTTTAACTTAAATTATACATGTCATTATATTAATAGTTTACTATGAGTCAACATGTCATGTAAGTAGACTCTAATATCTATTAACTTAGACTTGACGGGAGGGGCTTATATGCTATATTTTTTAAAATATAAGAGTTATTTTAGACACTAGTAAATCATAAGGGCTTAAGAGGTCAATGGCCAAAACCACAAGAGCTAAAATGAATCTTACCTTTTCTTAAACTTAAATTATATATGTTCTTATATTAATAATTTATTATGAGTCAACATGTCACGTAAGTAGACTCTAATATCCGTTAACTCAAACTTGACGAAAGAGGATTATATGTTACGTGTTTGAAAATACAATGATTATTTTATATATGAATAAATCATAAAGGTTTAAGAGATCGATGATCAAAATCACAATGACTAAAATAGACCTTAATCTTTTTCTATTGTATATATTACCTATGAAACTGAAAGTGATGAGCATTTGTTTATGGATTACTCTTTTGTAGAATCTGAAATGAACCGACAAGATAATTGACTTTGTGATCTTTAATTTTTATATACTTTTTTATTTATATGGAATGCTTAAAATATAATGATTTTAAATTGAGAAAAACACTACTACTTCTATTTTTTATAGGATAATT